>NC_056741.1:357149150-357354150 GCF_019279795.1 Protopterus annectens
CAGAAATAATCAAGAAAAACATAAGTAGAAAACATTCTGATAGTGAGGAGAGTGAGATAACAGTAGATGGTAATGTGATGAAGTGGGTAAGGGGGGTTATTAGTAGGAGAGGATTAAGGGTGTAGGTTAGCTGGGGAGGCAGTAGTGGAGATAAAAGAGAAAGAGACAGAGATAAGAAAGGTGAAAGAGTAAGGACGACTGATAGAGAAACTGGCAATGGAATAGAAAGAGAAAGAAAGTTGGGTTTAGTCAGGATGGGAGCATGAGTATAGCCATGAGGAAGTTAGGTGTTATTAAATGTTATGTTTACAACGTGGTAATGTTGTCTTGTTTTAGTAAATCACTAAAAATTATACTTGCCTATCTATTTCCCTGAAATGAAATTCATTGAGCTAAGATTTGAAAAAGGAGATTGAATGAAAACAGTCTTTTTGATTGAATACTGCGTATGCTAAATGGAGAAAAGCTTTGCTTTTTTGATAATTTTACAGAGGGATGTAACACATATTTGTCGTGTGTGTAACCCTTTTCCGTGTCTGTTTGTATGTGTGAGAAGCATATGGTACCAGAACTCAAAGACCACTGTAATGGGGGAATTGTCTCTTTATCTTGAGATAGATATTATCTGACTACATGAAGTCAGTAGTAAAGGAGATCATTTCCTTGTCAGTCTTCAGAAAGGCCACTTTTGTTGAGCTGTTTTCAGTGAAGCACTAATGAATTTTACTTTTGTAAAATGAAACACAGTTCAGTAATCGAGATAAGAATTTTAGATATTTATACTTCTTTTTCTTTCTTTGATAGATCTGTACTATCTGAGCAATTACTTGGGAACAAACATTCTATCATATTGTTTGGTGGGAGGTGACAAGTTTAAAATTAGAAGAGACCACAAATTACAATTATGGTCTTTCATTCATAAGGAATATTACATTTCTTGGATCCACATCTACATATAAAGATCTCCCTTTGGACAGTTTATAAGTTACTCTCTCACTGACCTTTCATCAAGTTTTAATACATGTTATGGATCTCACCTTCTTAGCACAAAAAATCTGGACAAAGACAAAGATAATGAGGGGATAAAGCCACAAAAATAGGGACAAATTTTAAATACTTCTCTTAGAAAATTGCTAGAATAAAAGGTCTTGAGTTATCATACATTTTCTGAAGGATATGAAGTCTTAAAATCAAATGCCTGTAATAATTTAGTGAATTCAATCCTTACTGCTTTGCCACAAAAATCCAGAAAGCCAGTTTTCATATGGAACAGACCCAAAATATGAGGCAAAAATCTGGAGAGTTGAGAGTTATAACTATATTTAACTTGTGTCTCAGTCACTGGTGTGAGGTGACAATGGAGGATGGCAGTAGGCAGCAATGGTCAGCTCACTCTTCCTGGGAGGAGGGGGGTGGCACCTAGTGGGAGCACTGAGTTTATGCAGTGCGAGCTTGTTTCTACACTCTGTCCTTAAGAGCATGTATGTAGGCTGAGAGAGCATGTGGAGGCATGCCCCCTGCAGCCAGCAGCACAGAAGCAGAGCTCAGAGTCACTTCAAGGGAGAGACCGAATGGTGCATAGGAGAGGGTCAGCCTCCTTACCAAAGTGAAAAGATGGTCCCTTCCATCCTGCAACATGCAGTTATCTCAATACTGCTGATCCAAAGCCATGACTTAGTGCTTACATCACATTAAGTTATTATGGAAATGGTGATTTTATACATGAAGGCCATAACATTAAGTACAAATACATAGTCTGTGAAAATTATCAAATGGGGAAGGGAAAAACGTTGTCAATAAAAATCTCCCTTAAAATGAGAAAAGCTGAGCAATAAAGTAAATAATTATAGCAGACTACAAGTCATGGATAATCTTCCATTTTAGCCACATGCATTTGTATGATATCTCATAGCTGAATTATGTGTTAATCTTGAGTTTAAGGGTAACAATCAGATATAATTTCTGTTTTGCAGTGTAATGTAACATTTTATGTGAGTGGATACTTAAATATTTGCAATACTCATAAAATATTAAGGTGCAGACATTGTTATTGTATACATTTTAGTTAATTGTTTTAATAATAATAAGAGTGAAAGGAAAATTAGCATGCAGTAAAAGGGAATTATGGAATGCATTGACGGAAAGTAATCAAGTTCCTATTCAGTCTGTTCTTTCTTATTGAAATAACTAGAGTTATGGTTATGTCATTTGTGTTATCCATTTCTTCATGTATGTGTCTTCATTGACATTTTTCATTATTACAGGCATGCCTAGAGGATTATGCATTCTATTTTCCACATCCTTTACTCATAATTGTTTTCCATCTCTACAGAATGTCGATACGCTTATCCAAATTCCACTAGGCTATTAACTGAGAGGTCACTTTTCGTCCTTTGAAAGATATAAGGATAGATATTTGCTAATCCTGTTACTTTTACACATTCCAGCTTGCTGTACAAAGCAAAATTCAAATATTGTATAGTATTCATAAACCGTTCAACATTCCAGAGGTCTTTAACTTGATTTTGCTTATTTTTGTCATTCTCAAGGGGTTCTCTTCAGCATTGAGGTGACCTCCACATACTTTGCTGTCCGGAATTACTGGCGGGGATTTTTTGCAGCAACATTCAGTGCTTTCATTTTTCGAGTTCTTGCAGTTTGGAACAAAGATGCCGGTGAGTAGGAATGGCTTGAAGCATGTTAACTATATTTTACAAATCGATGTAATACATATTGTTAGGCTAAAATGAAAAAGCAAGCATAGCCTGGTACTGTCTTTCAGATTTGCAGTTTTTTATCTAATGAGTTGAGGAAGTATAGAGTCAGCAAATGCTAGGAACAGAAACTGTATTCTTAGCATTCCACTAATTTAAATATAGGCAGTGGGTGAAAATGAAGCAACATCTTGCAAATATTATCATTCCATCATGTTATTTTCTATTATATCCTGGATCTGGTGCTTACCAATATGGGGGACCACTGTAGCACCCCCATCGTGAGGTCTTTCCTGGTGAGATCTGACCACAAATCAGTCTCATTCAAAGTAACTATCACATCTGACCTCCCCCTAGCAGCAACGAGACTAAAAAAGTTCTCCAAAGCAGATTACAAACTCTTACAGGGTGGTATAAATATCTTCACTGCACCTCCCCCTTCAGATGGAACTGGTAGCTATGCTGAGTTCTATACCAATGCTTTATACAAACACCTGTATAACTGCATTGACTCGGCCATACCCATTAAGACCAAAACAAGCTCTTCACAGAAGAGCAAACCTGTAGTGGACAACTGCCATTAAAAGGCTTTACAATAAGAGGAAGAAATTGCTGTCTAAGGTGCTGTACAAGCACATTCACTCGTGCATGGACCGAGCCATCCCAAATAGAACCAATACACTGTAGTCCCCTGCCATAAATAAGCTGTACAACAGAAGGAAGAAACTGTTGCAGAAAAGAGGAAGGATCCAGGATTCAAAAAACTCCCTCACCAGCCTCAGTAGAAAGCTGAGATCCCTCATAGAATCTTCCAAAGCTAGTTATGAAAACAAAATTGCCAAAGATGCCAAACACAACCACAAGGCATTCTATAGCTATGTCAAGAATCTAAATGGCAATACTCAGATCTGCTCTGAGCTACAGCAGAATGGCACTAGATATACTGATCCCAAGGATATTGCCAATATCCTAGCAGATAGATTCAGTGCCAACTTCACCCCCTCTCACCACCTAAAGGGCCCATCTCAATACAGAAAGAATGCCAAATTCCGGTAATCACGGCCACTCAGGTAAAAACCGCACTCTCCAATGCAAAGAATACAGCATCCATGGGACCAGACGACATCCTGGGCTATGTACTGCATGAACTACAAAATGAACTGGCACCTCACCTATGTGTCATGTTTAATCATAGCCTCACCTCAGGCTTCATGCCCACAGAGTGGTGCACAGCTACAGTCATCCCACTCCACAAGGGGGGATCTACTTTGGATCCTGGGAACTACCATCCTATCAGTCTGACAAGCCTGATCTGCAAGGCCATGGAACGTATTATCACGGAACTTATAAACAAAGACATTGGCAACCTTCAAACACTGGACCCCACCCAGTTTGGGTTCATGAAGGGCCAATCTTGCCTCCTGAACCTGATCGACTTCTTCGAATCAGTCTCCAGAGCCGTGGACAAGGGTAAGGTCATTCACACAGCCTACTTGGACCTCGCCAAGGCTTTCGACACTATCCCTCACTCTGGAATCATGAATAAACTTACTAAGCTGGGCATTAATCCCTATGTCACTTGATGGCTTGTAAACTGGCTTACTGACAGAACACACACTGTAAAAGTAGCCAACTCCAAATTCAGCTCCAGACAAGTGACAAGTGGTGTACCGCAGGGTTCTGTTCTGGGACCACTCTTGTTTGGCATCTACTTTTCTGAAGTACAGGCCAACACTAAAGGACTCTGGCTTACAAAGTTGGCAGATGACTGTGAGCTGGGAGCCATTACTGAATCCTCAAATGATGTGGGTATACTACAAAAGGGCCTTAATGAAACAGATGCCTGGTGCCAGAGCCATGGGCTCAAGCTAAATGCCAAAAAATGTATAGTTGCCCCCTTTGGGAAAAACCACATACCTGTGAACTACCACATAGGTGGCAGTACACTAAACACCAAAAGCGTGATAAGAGACCTAGGGACACAAGTGGACAGTGGTCTCACCTTTGATAACCACATAGCCACAACAGTTAGAAAATCCTTCTACGTGGCACACCACATCAGTAAGTGCTTTTCATCCAGAAAAAAGGAAGTCATTGTCCCTCTGTACTCATTCCTCATTAGACCCATTATAGAATACAATGCTCCATTTGGTATGTACCTCACAAGACATCTGCAACAACTAGAAAGGCCGCAGAAACACCTCACAAAAGAATCACAAGCCTAAAGCAGATGCCTTATGCTGACCATCTAAAGAAACTCCAGCTATACTCTGTTGCATATCACCTACTCAGAAGCGATCTCTGCCTAACATACAAGGCCATGTCAAACCCAGAGTTGTTGGGCATGCTACACTTAAAGAAATCCCATTCCCTCTGAGCCACATGCTCTAGGGATTTTAACCTTGTCATCATGATGACTAGAACATGCTGGAGGGATAGGTTCCTGACCCAGAGACTCCCCATGCTCTTGAATAGGTTGCCCATACATGTCAGACAGAGTGCCTCAATGGCCCTCTTCAAGAGGAACCTTGACGATTGGATAGGAGATAGGAAATTCACTCCGGGGATCACATCAGTCACCCTGTTAGGCAGAGGTCCAGGAAAGTAAATATTTGTGGGAAGCAATAGCTAGGGAATCATTATGGCTAGGCTTGTATAGGTCCTAGGGTCGATAGCCTAGTACCTACCTATGAACCTATAAGAAGGAGTGGGCCCTAAACTGGAAACAATCCTGCCTCAGCTTAAAAATGTAAATAAGACTTCTTGTGAAGTTCTCTGAAGTGAACTATGAATTTGAATTAGCTTCCTCAACTAAGGGTAACCATAAGGCATTCTTTAGTTACGTCCATAACCTAAAAGGAAAGGCCCAGATTTTTGCAGAACTGGAAGTTAATAATACCACATATACTGAGCCTGTGGACATAGTTAACCTGTTAGCTGACAGGTTCTGTGAAAACTTCACTCCCCTGTCCCCAATGCACGTAGCCCATTACATCCCAAACAGCTGTGCCGTTTCTTGTAGCTCTAAAGGGCAGGTCATAAATGCCCTATCTAAGGCCAAAGACACAGCATCTATGGGACCTAATATCATCACAGGCTGCATCCTACATGGACTCCAACAAGAATTAGCAACACCATTGGGTGCTCTTTTCAATCATAATCTAGACACCAGCTTCATCCCAGCTGAATGGAAAATGGCCACTGTTATCCCCTTGCACAAAGGTGGTGCTTCCAGTGACCCTGGGAACTATAGACCTATTAGCCAGACTAGCCTGATCTGCAAGGCCATGAAGCAAATCATCATGGACCTTATCAACAAAGATATAGGTAATCTCCAAAGACTTGATCCTACTCAGTTTGGATTCATCAAAGGGAGATCATGCCTGTTAAACCTGGTGGACTTCTTCGAGACAGTCACCATGGTTCTGGATGAGGGGAAATCTGTGCATACAGCCTACCTAGAGTTAGCCAAGGCTTTTGACACTATCCCCCACTCAGGAATCATTGAGAAACTCATCCAGCTAGGTATCAACACTTATATCATTAGGTGGTCACTAACTGGCTCACTAATAGAACCCATACAGTCAAAATAGGGGAATCCACCTCCAACAGCAGATCCATAATCAGTGGTGTTCCACAGGGTTCAGTCCTGGGACCTCTACTGTTTGGAAGCTATTTCTCTGAAGTACAAGCAAAAACCAGAGGTCTCTGGCTGACAAAGTTTGCTGACAGCTGCAAACTGGGAGTGGTCATAGAATCTCCAAATTATGTCAACATCCTACAAGAGGCATTGATGCGAAAGTGTATTTTCATCCTTTTTGGTAAGAGCAATGTTCCTGCTAACTACCACATCAACAGCAACAACCTAAGTATGTACTCAATGGTGAGAGACCTGGGCACACATGTTGACAGCAAACTTATCTATGATCACCATGTCTCCACAGTGGTAAGAATGGCATTCTATATTACTCATCTCATAAGTAAGGGCATTGCCTCCACAAAAAAATAAGTTAAAACCTCCCTGTACTCTTCCTTCATCAGGCTAGTAATTGAGTACAATGCCACTTTTTGTATGTACCTTTCCAAGCACCTGGAGCAATTGGAGAAACACAAAGGTTGCTCACAAGGAAAATTCATGGTCTTCAGCATCTGTCCTATGTGGATTGGCTGAAATCACTGTCACTTTATTCTGTTTCATACATACTACTCAGAGGTGATCTCTGTCTTATGTATAAGGCAATCTCTGACCTTGCATTATTGTAAATGCTGCATATCCACAAGTGAAATGGCACACGGATTACTTGCTCAAAAAATGTAACCTGGCATATGACACTAATGGAACCTGCTGGAGGGGCAGATTTGTCTGCCAGAGGTTACCGCACCTTTGGAAGACTCCCACTTCATGGCAAACAGAGCACCTGTTCAAATGCAATCTGGACAATTGGTTCGGCAACTGTAAATTCACCTTAAGGGTTCCACCTGTGTCTCTCTTGGACAGAGGGAATAGGTGCTGATTGTAGAATCAAGGGTAGAACTTGGTTAGGCTTGTAAGGGCCCTAGGGCCATTAGCCCAGTAACTTCCTATGATCCTAAATATAATCATTAAATATAATAATTAAATATATTAGGAGAAATGTGACTATATTTCTTTATTTCTTAACTTTCTTAGTTGTCTTTTAGACACACACACACACACACACACACACACACACACACACACACACACACACACACACACACACACACAACCACACACACTGCATTAATTGTAAACTGAAGCTAAAAAGCTTTACGCTTCAGTGTTATTTATAATTACAAGTACATTATTTTTCCTGAAGTTTGGAATGTGATGCATGCAGATACTGTCTGACACATAAACTACTCTCGTCAGCTTATTTTCTGAGCCTTCTACCTTTTTAGTGACCAATAGAATGCACTGTTCTCAAGGCATTTTTGAAATAATGCCCCATTACTTCTTTATAATGTTTACTCTGCTTATGGAAAATGCATTAAATTATTGCATTCCATCTTTCCTCCAACTCTTGGATATATTACTGTTGCACATGAACTTATATAAAGACATTAAATGAAGTAGCTCCTCTTTTTCATAAATGTAATGTGAATTAGTAAAATTGATGAAAATAAGCAATTACTCTTTATCAACATATAATGTACTTTTTGATATGTACTTTTAGAATGACAGCTTTTTCTATTTATAGTCACTATCACAGCCCTTTTCCGAACTAACTTTCGAATGGAGTTTCCATTTGATCTTCAAGAGCTGCCAGCTTTTGCCGTGATTGGGTGAGTTTAACTTTCTTTACATAGTAAAACAACTATTTATTGACCACTAAAGGTTTCCATTTACCTCTTGGGCACATACATATCAGAACATAATTAATTCTATTTACATTTTATGTGAATATGCTTGAATGCACCATAATATTACTTTTAACTCATAGAAACAAACACCTTAATCAGTCACTTTATACAAGATGGATCTTGGTGGCTCTTGTGAATCTCTTGTTGTATTTCTCAGGCATGCTTTTTGGTTAAAATAGTTTTGTTATTTCTAAAATCATATTTCACTGCTCTGAAGTGCAGAATACATTTTCACACAGAAACTTTTTAACTTTCAGTATACTCTCTACAAGCTAATCTCATACCTCCTTATATGTCCCAGATGAAGGGCATCATAACTAAACATGGATGTCTTATTTGAGAATGTAACAGCTCTGGCTATACTCTGAACACATGAGAATGAGTGCTACATCAGTTTAGACATGACACAGGAAATCAATATAGCTTGGGAGACCACTGTCAGACAGCACTGTGAGATGAGGTGTCATGTGATAAACTCCTGGGACTCAGTCGACAAGTGAAGGCTGAAGAGTGAAAAAGTAAAGCACTTCAAGCAAACATTTTAATTTCAGGCTAAAAGCAAAGACCAGGAAAGAAAAAGTAAAAAAGAAAAAAAAAGTTAGGTTTCTTTGTTACTTGTCTATAGCAAGAGAAGTCGACTTATCTCACTTATATCAACACTTCAGCAGAGCTAGCAGAGAAAGGCAAAGATTAAGGAAGAGAGGGGGACAGAGGAAATATACCGGAATTAATCTGCAGGTAGAGGTGGTGAAATACACATCCATTACATTTTCATCATATAAATGAATCTAAGCAAGATAAAGATGAAGATAACTGTTGTGTATAGAAATGAACAAATAAAGAAAAAAAAGTAAAATAAGGTAGTGCCATGACATACAGGGGGAAAGCCCTGACTATTGCCTAAGACACCATAGTTAAACTAGCAGCTCATTCATCTGAGGCAACTGCAAGGGAGGAAGGAGGCACTTGAGGATGCACCTGGCAGAATCTGAGGGCTCACATGATATGTCCACTATAGGGGATCAGGGCTCTTGCTGAAGTGAGGTGGAGTGTGGTTGACATTCTTCAAAGTCCATTGCATACCAATCCCTGGTCTAGGATGAAAGCACACAAGGCAAAAATTAAGTTTCTAGGAAAAGCCTCCCCCCCCCCCCCGCAGCATTATGATGCAGCACCAGGCTTCACAGTCTCCTCCCTGGCCCTGCATGTTGGTCAGGCTTAGGCCAAAAGAGGGTAAGACTGGTCTGGTAGACACAGTGAAAGGAGAGAGAACCTGGGAGCAGCAGATGGTCAGCTGCAAGGAAGACAAAAAGAGGTTTCTCAGAGATCTGGATTTCTTTGGATGGTTGAAGTCAAGTTATATATAGGATAGGTAGTTAAGGGCATGCAGAATGTATGACTGAAAATGTGGTAGCTGTTAAAATGTGCAAGATCACATTACTGCATACATTGCAACCTCTTGGCACAAGAAATCTGGACAAAGGCAGACATAATGGGAGGATGCCTCACAGTAAGACGCTGTCCGGTTTGATTCTCAGCTAGAGCGTCTTTTGCGTGGAGACATTCGTGAATGGGCGTACCTTCATTGAAGGTTGTGCATCAGGGCTGGTAACTCGGCACGTAAAAATCAACTACCAATCATTAGCGGACCGGAGTTCTGCTGTGGTGACCCCTAACCAGGAAAAGCCAAAAGACACAAACAAATAACATAACAACCTTGATGGGACTGCTGCATATCCGCAAGTCAAGCTCCAGTCAAGTAACTCACATGCGCGGCCTCAACCTTGTCTATAACATCAACAGGACTTGTTGGTGGGATGGATTTGTGTCCCAGAGACTACTCCATCTATGGAATAAACTCCCTCTCCATGTCAAACAGAGTACCTCTTTACCCCTTTTTAAGTGTAACCTGGATAACTGAAAGGGAAGCAGAAAATATATCCCTGGGATTCCACCTGTGCCCTGCTGGACAGGGGCATTGGGTGCTTACTTGTCTAAACATGGGCTAAACTTTTGGCTAGGCTTATAAGGGCCTCAGTGCCAATAGCCTAGTAATCTCCTATGATCCTATGAACATTGACAGAATAATTGGTTTACTATGCCTTTTTTTGAAACTCAAATGTCTTTCATTATTTATTGACTTCATTCCTCAATGATATGTCAGAAAACCACTCATTTTATGAAAAACATATAAAAAATATTAGGCAAAAATCTGGAAATTCGGTGGAAATCTGGACAGCTGAGAGGTATGCATTGTAACAGTTAAGTGTGAGTGTTTGTAGGTTAGGGTTAGATTAACAGTTAGGTAAGGAGATAGATTAGTGAAGGCTTTGTGGTTATCCTTAGTGTGGGCAACAATTTTCTGTGTGTACTTGTTTCTGGAGGATTTGATTTTTTTAAAGATCTTGATTGAAAGTATAAAAAGTGTTTGAATTTCTATATTTATCTTCTTCATAAAATATGTCCCTTATACTATCCCTCACTTTCTTAACTGATGTTAAAAACCTTTTATACTCCATTTGATGATGTAGTGACTTCTGTTATATATAGTATATATATATATATATTTCTTGTGTTATTAGTTTTCTGAATGTTTCCTTTTTGTATGTACTGTTTGGTTTGTGTGTTTGATTGGATGTATCGCTGTTAATATCTGAAAATTCAAATAAAGAGATTTTGGGAAAAAAAGAATCTTGATTGATCCTTTTGATAGCTTCTCTGTCATGATGTGTGCTTTTACAGGCAATGAGTTTATTAATTCTTTATTGTTTGTTAGCACTGGGATTTCAGCAAATGTTTTTTTTCCCACATTTGGAACTGTTTATCTGCCTTCTTGGGACTGACGCCTCAGTGCAATTCTGAAGGTGGGCATAGAACTTATTTATAAATATGGTTGTATATGATATGGGGTCATTGGGATGAGGAGGGTGTTTTAATTTCATCAGATGGTTGGAGTAGATTTGCCTTGATGATATCTCTGAAGAAGATGGGTTACAAGATAACATAAGTCTTGTGTATAATTGTTTTGTAGCTTTACATGTGTTTCTTATTTATTTATCATTTGTTTACTGGGAAAGTCCAACTTGCAATGAAGCTAATTGTCAGCAGAGGCCCAGGGAGAAATGCCCCAGATGCATGTCTTTGTAACATGGGAGGAAACCAGAATACCCAAACGAATGCAGGGAAGACATGCAGACTGCGCACAGAAGGCACCCCAGCTAAGAATTGAACCGGAGAACCTCTTGCTGTGAGGTGACAATGCTACCACTGCACCACTGTGCCATACAATAAATAAATGTGTGATTACTACTTTTGCAGGTATTGCTTTACTATTTTTAGTCTATAAGTGTGCATGCATTATTCAGCTATTTTCTAGGTTATTGTGCCAAGACATCATGACTATTTTAGCATATAAATAAAGAATCAGCTTATTTGCATCCAAACAAAACAAACCACTACACTGTGTAATACAAATGAGCTCACTTCTTTAAGGTCCATTTTAGTAAGATGGTTACAGATGTATTTAAGGGACCTTTTCACTAAGAGTCTGTCTAAATGGTCATCATATGTAAACAAACCAATTACATATTTGTAATACAATGTACCTTTTAGTGTCTGCAAATATAACATTCTCATATGTAAACAGTTGAAATAGTTGCTGACTTCAGCTGTCCTGCATATATAATTAGTATTGTAATCTATACTGCATTGAAGTTTATGTATTCTAGAGCTTTTCTTCTTAAGCTCATCTGTAAATAGGATTATCCGATGTGGGCATTCCAATTGCAAAAACTACAAAAGATAAATATAAAACTAAGCAAGTATCAGGACAGTATCATTTCTGTCAGATCATAGCTATGCTGTCACTTTTTTCCTTCATTTGCCTGATATAATTAATAGAAAGCTAATCATCCATTCAAAACATACTTACTTTACAATCAGTTATTAGTTGCACACTGAGCAGCCCTACATTGACAACAGCTTAGAAACACAGGTATGAGAAGACAAACCACTGTAAGACAATGCCTGCAGCATCATCAAGGTTTAGCTTGGTCATTTCAGTGCAGCCCCTATTTATGAACAGACTCACATTTAGCATGGGGGCCACTCATAGGTATCTTCTGCTAATGCCATCTTGTGGTGGTATTTGTCATTGCAGCATCACTGCATTATAACAAGTGATTGAATAAGCATTGGCAAGTGTGTTAAAGGTTTCTTTGTGCCAAATACTGTAAGTGGGAAGGAATTAAGCAGACAGACTCATTTTAGATTCATGCAGTGGTTTATATATATATATATATATATATATATATATATATATGTATATATATATATATGTATATATATATATATATATATATATATATATGTGTGTATATGTATATATATATATATATATATATATATATATATATACATATATACATATATATATATATATATATATATAAAATCTGTTTATCCTAAAATTACTAAAAACATTTGAAAGTATTCAAATGGTATGAGAAAACAACTGGACAGTCCATAGCCCTATAAATCACTATCTGCTACTTGTTTGCAGCTGGTATTTTACAGAAGATTCAGATATGTGCTTTAACCTAGCAAAATGTACTAAAACAGTATTGGTTGTGTAATACGTTTTAATCTTGGTTCAAAATAAACAATTTTTTGTACATTTCGGTGCAAACCATCCTTGAGAAGTTGGCGTATCCAAGACTGATAATTTGTTTGATAAACCATTGCTTAATCTATTGCAGTCACATTCAGTAAATAAGTGTATTTCGTTTGAGTTTCATCTCTACCATTTACTGTTTGATGTTTCTTAAGTCTGTTACATGTGATAGTAAACTTTTACTCCAGCAAAAATGTTAACATTGTATGAAAATTTATCAGAAACGAAGTTGAGATTCCCAGGGATCCTGTTTTAACAATTGATTGTGTTATTCCTATTTATGCCTCTGTCTGTGTGATGCTAGTTTTGGCCTAAATGTATGTTAACTCATATGATACTTTTTTTTTCTCTTCTTTAGGATCTGCTGTGGTTTCCTGGGGGCTTTCTTTGTCTACCTGAATCGGCAAGTTGTATTATTCATACGTCGTAAGAATGTCTTGACCTGCTTCCTCACGAAATAGTAGGTCTTTGTTCAATTTTGATCTTTTCTGTGACTATTTACCCTATTAGGAAAAAATGCAATAATTAAGCAGCGTTCCTCAAACCATTTTACAATGAAGGAGCGCAAAGAGAGATTCAGTTAAAAAAGGTCAGAATATTCTAAAACACTATAATTGTCAGGACAGTACAAACCACAACTCTACTTTTGTTTCAACAACTCAACAGGAAAGGGAAACTCTGACCCTTGTCTGGGGATCGAACTCAGGATCTCCTGTATTCCAAGTGGTTGTTACTGCCACTAGACCAACAAGGAGTCTCTGGACAGTGAGGCTGGTTTCCCAAAGAGCAGTTTTTCATTTCCTTGAGGAAACCATCATGAAGATTTACAAGCATCCAGTCCTGTACAAGCCGTGAACCTAATCATGTGCTTTGTAATCTCTGGGCATTATTGATATATAAGGACTAATTTGAAGCTCATCATTATAGTCGCACTGCAACGACAGTTGGTGATGAGTGCCTCACTGTGTCTAATTGCATCAGCAATGGCCCTGTGTCTTGCATTTCAGCTTTACAATCATTGCATCCCTCATTAATGAGAACTTGAGAAGGTTGATAGCAATAACCATAACACAAGGAACCTTTTTGCTTAAGCTTAAAACATTGTGAAACAAATATGGTGGTGATTTGTGAAGGCAAAAGAGAGAGGGGAATGAAAAATTTATTATTTCCTCATTTTTTAAATTAATTTCTAGGTTGGTGAGGCCTTCAGTGTATTTAACCTGAAGTTTAAATGTATTTGTATTTTATTTTATTTATTTTATTTTGTTATGCTTTTGTTTTCTGGGTTTGCCTAACTTGGTTTAGTCAAAAAAACTTTTCTGCAGAGGCTAGGGAAGATAATTGCCAGTATATTACAAACATTAAAAAAAATCATTCATTAATATACCTGAGCAGACACTGAATAATACACATTAACACTTACACATACATTTGCTAATTAGATTACCATTATGTGAAAGCAGAGGCAGCTAAGTTAAAAAATGCTGATGGATTAGTGCATGTTGAACACTGAGGATCTGAAAAGGTATATTAACAGATTGGCCAAACAGATTAATCAATCATAGGTCCATAGGTTCATAGGTGTGTACTGGGCTAATGGCCCTGGATCCTTTACAAGCCAAGCCCATAGAATTACCCTGGCATCGTGCCACCTGACCTCAGTTCCTAGTGCATCTGTCGAGTAGAGCCACTGGAGTGATCCCAGGGAGAATTTTCTATTTCCCATACACTCATCAAGATTTCTCTTGAAGAGGGCCAGTGAGATGCTTTGCTTGACATGTATGGGAAGTCTATTCCATAGCATGGGCAGTCTCTGGGTTATGAACCTGTCCCTCCAGCATGTTCTGTTGATTGTGGTAATGAGGTTGAGGTCTCTGGAGCATGTATTATGGAGGAATTGAGATTTCTTTAGATGTAGCATTTCTGACATAGCTGTGTCAGACATGGCTTTGTAAGTCAAGCAGAGATCGCTTCTAAGTAGGCGATATGAGACAGAGAATAGTTGGAGTTTTTTGAGTCTGTCCATATAGGACAAGTGTTTAAGGCCTAGCATCCCCTTTGTGATGTACTTTTGTGGCGTCTCCAGTTGTTGCAGGTGTTTACTGAGGTATATGCCAAATGGGGCATTGTACTCAATGACTGGCCTAATGAGGGAAGAGTAGAGGGAGACAATGACCTCTTTCTTCCTGGATGCAAAACCCTTTGTAATGAGATGTGCCACACAGAAGGACTTTCTGACCACAGTGGCAATGTGGTGGTCAAAAGAGAGGTTGTTGTCAACCTGTGTTCCCAAATCTCTTATAATGACTTCTGTGTTTAGTGGACTACCATCAATGTGGTAATTCAAGGGAACCGGGTTTTTCCCAAGTGGGATGATGACACATTTTTTGGCATTGAGCTTAAGGCCATGGTTCTGACACCAGTCGCTGGTCTCATTGAGGCCTTTCTGTAGGATGTCAACATCACTTGGGGAGCGAACTTTGTTGTGATCAGTTAAAAGAAATTGAGTTTAGGAAAAGAATAAGGTAGGGCAGAAGATGTTGATAATGTACTTAAGAGGTGGGATGTAAAGCAGATTCAGAGACAATTATAAATATGGCTAAATAAAGTTTGTATTAGAGGTATGGGGTAGAGAGAATATTGTAAACTAAAGATAACAGTAACATTTATCCTGAAGATTCACAGGAGCAGATCCTTTGATTTGATAGGTCAAGTTTTAGTTGTGCTCTAAATGAGTTTGCAAATTTGTTTAAAAATAGTTTTGAAATACCTCGTACTTCTCTTCAGTCATGTAGTTTCTTGTATTCGATGTGTTCTGTTATTACCTGGGTTTGAAATGCATGGTCAAACTGCATCTCAATCTCATTTCACTTATGTTCAGCCTGGTTTGGTCTTGGTTATTTACGTAGTTTAAGCAGCTATCAATGATGTAATGTAGGCCTTGTGTATGCGTGGCCTAAGCTAAGATACAGTTTAATACAAGCTGGCATTCAACTGTTACTTCATATACCTTCACTGGGTCATGAATATGGTAAAGGTAAGGTGACTTCTGTCTGTCTTTTAAAAAGTGAAATTAGAGAATGGTTAAGAGAAGTTATCATCCTACCACAAGCTCCAAAACTGTATTCGTCTTGGACAAAAGTGTGCCACATTTCATTAGATGATGCCACGTAAGCATGGAAATGGATGAAAACCTTTTGCCTGGTTTGTTTAGATACTCAAGAGAATGGACTGAAATTCACTGCCTTCAAATAAATATATAATTTAAGCAAAAATATACCACTGCACTCTGTCAAATAATAAGGCAGTTGTGGTCTTAGTACTATTGGCTTGTTCAAATTCTAAATGTAAGTAAAAAGTTTTGTGGTGTAAAAAGTGAGTACACATTTTTACTGAGCAAGTGCAAGTGAAATCTACACCCAGATTTCCACTTGCTTGCATTTTGTCAGCCTTAGACCTTAACGTTTCGCAGGTAATATAATAAAAGTGGAAAGGTGCTCTGTTAAGAGTCAGCAACAAGACTGTTAATTAATTTAAGATTGGTGGTGGGATGTGCTGGACATAAAGTCTAACTTATGGATCTCACCCATGAATTACAAATAATGGACATGCCCAGGTGATTTCAGATGAGGCACAAGTAAGCTACTGACAATAACTGCAGGTCTAGTGATTTCACTACTGGGATATGTCTGCTGATGAAGGTTCTTTGTTTCTCTCTGCCTGAAGTAATTGAGTTTAATGCAGTTTAATTCAACTCAAAAGCACTCAGCTGAAGAGGCTGTTTGTTAAAGGATTTGAATTCAGGGTATTTTCATTTGAGAAAAAGAGTTAAAGAGTCTCTGTATACTCTACAATGTACCATTTGCTGATTTCTCTTTGAATTATTCTGTTGATATTAAGGAAATTTTGGGCAAAGAACAGATAGTCAGGATAAATTGACTTTTCCCCACTTGTTCCAAGAGATAATGTGGTCAGCCTACTATAAAACAACATTCAGAGAAAGAACAGTTCTGCCACCAATCCTGCTAAAAACTTGAAACTTGAAAACTTTTAATAAAAATAAAACAATGATAAAATAAAACACACTGGCTCATAAACCGGATAAGTGCTTTCGGTGTAGTATCTTTTCATATCCACCAATTACACCGAAAGCACTTATATGGTTTATGAGCCAGTGTGTTTTATTTTATCATTATTTTATTTTTATTAAAAGTTTTCAAGTTTCAAGTTTTTAACAGGATTGTTGGCAGAACCGTTCTTTCTCTGAATTTTGTACTTTCATGTGTTCTGCCTTTGGTGACATGCGTACATTTTCTTTTTTACTATAGAACATCAAACGACCACTCTGTATACTGCCATAGTATATGTACTATATTAGTGTTATATAAAACTTTTTTTCAGATGGACTGCATCCCCTGCACTCTGTGATGTGGACATTCTGCCTTCACACCCCCAGTGTCTAAATATATTGCCATTGAAGTTATACCATAGCAAACAAATGAGGAACTGAATTACCTTTTCTCTATGTTAAAGTAACCTAAAGGTTACATTATTTAGATACTGGCAGTATGTTAAGACAGCTTTCCTGGACACAAGGATGTAGAATGGTCTCTGTTCTAGGTTTATTTCAGGTACTTGACTGAGAATGTGAGCAATACAATGAATAAACTGGTCCTAGGGTAGCTGGACATCAATATATAAAGATAGGCTCATCAGAGACCATGGTGGTCAAAGGTCATAGTTAAGCAGTTGAAAATGGAGGTCAAATCCATCTAATCCACCTCTGTTAGAGCAGGATATTTATTGATGTAGGAGAATTGCATGACAATGATTTGTAGATCATTGAGTTTATTCTTCTACCAAGACCAAATTCCCATTGTCCAGCGCAATGACCACTTGAGCTTTTAGCAGTACGAAACAAATTCAGACTGTCAGTTTCTACAGTTACTGAGTAGTCCTGAAGGAAATGAATGCCAGTCTATTTATTAGGACAAGCTGCCTCAGAGAAAAGTTGCATCAAGTTGTAGGTTCTGTGTATTCTGTGCACGGAGATAGCGTTTTCACCTGATACTTGCCACTTGACATCATAGCTATTTGAATCAATGAGATTGTTAACTTGAAGAGACATGCAGGCTTGTATATTCACCCAGAGGAAGTTTGTATACTATCCATTCAGAACCATGAGCTTATGAACATGTTCATTTCTCAGCAATGCCTAATGGCAGGTACTGTTATATGAGCAGATTAATCACTGCATTCAGGTCTCTTTCTTCATCAACAGTCCAACTTGAGCAGCATGAACAGGTGAAGGCTTATTTTAGACAATCTCTCCCCTGAATAGCTGTGACACAAGTCAGCTACAAGTTTTCTGAAATGTGCCCTAAATACAGGCTTAACACTGCTAGTGTCTGGTAACTCTGCAATAGTCTTCTTCACCTGAGTGTCACATTTTCAGTTTATACTTAGAAACTTAAGCTAGCAGTCTTTGGGGAAAATGTTTCTATACAGAAACATGACCAAAAGTCAACATAAATTATCTGATGTTGAAAGCCTTTTGCTAAAGGAAAATACAAACTTCTCTTTCTATTTGAAAAATGAGGTAATGTGAAGCAGTGTGCCTCTCATAAATGACTGCATCATTCCTGAAAATAGGAATATTGGAAGCAGTTGTCAGTTATGAATGTTTCCAGTACAAGCTAATGAAAGTCAAATATAAACAAAGACAAAAATAGACTGAAGAAGTTTTAAATAACCTGTGTGTGGTGGTATGTCCAAGATATTTTAGTCATTAATCTAACTTAACACAAGAACTGCACCATTACACAGCTGATAATTACATTAGAGAAGGCACCTGAGATGGGCTGGTATGCAGTGTAGGGGTGGTTTTATATTGCATGCAATGCCTGTTTAAATATGGTACTAATAGAAAGATGGAAAAATCATAAGCACTGCAGCTATTTTATTACATTTTTACTTTGACTAGCTAGCATAAAGCATGTTTCTGATATTTCTAGCCATACTTGTTTTACAAATATTCTTTGCTATCCATTTTACTAAGGAGGATTAGTTTTTTTTTTCTTTGCCACCCAGTTGTTTATATTTTCTTTACCATTATGAGTTTCTTGGATGAGAAACACTCTTTTTAAGTTTCATGAGCACACAGTTCTTCTTTAATGTATATCTCTATATGGTAAATACCTGGGTAGCAATCTAGCAGCACCATTAGCAAGAAGAAAGCTGTGATCTTAGCAGGTTTATTATGACTAATCATATTTGATTAATCACTGCTAAAATAGCCATTCTGAAAAACATCACAGCATCAAAGCAGAGATACTTCAAATGTCACATAACATATCACACTATTCTTTTTTTGTAGAGAGACAATATCTATTACAGTGCTCATTGTGGGGTCAGTGCCCCATATCCCCAAGCTCTGTATATACCAACTTCAAAATTCTATAATCTTGCAAAAAATAAAAGGTGGGAAAAATAAAATTCAGATTCTCTATCTGTTTTCCAAATACTGCAATAAACACGAATAATCTACAACAATGGCTGTTCAAATGCATTTAAATGCATATCACAATGACAATCACAGCACTGACAGAATTACATTTGTCTTAGTAACTGTACTATGCATCTCTATGCATCTCTATGCCTATGGTGCTTTAGAATGCAGAATGCATGTCTACATTTAGAAAATGGCACAAAAAAAGAATATTTGTTTTGTAATATGTATGCAGTCTAAATGTGTTTCCATCTAAAGTGTCTTATGGCCTTAGCTAAACTGCCTTTAATATGCACAAAAAGTGTAGTGAGAACTTCATGCTTTAGTCCCTGGTTGACTACTTAATTTAGCAGAATGTTTACATCCTAAGTGGAGTGCAAGTGATTATTTAAACTGATTGCTCACTACCCTCTTATGCTGTTGTTGATCAGATAAATTGCATGTCACTGTATCACTATAGGCCTCGGCTACTCAGACTGCCATGAAGGGACAGTTGTTTGTTGTGTCTTTCGGCTTATCCCGGTTAGGAGTCACCACAGCGGAACTCCGGTCTGCTAATGTCTGGTAGTGCATTTTTACGTGCCGAGTTACCAGCCCTGATGCACAACCTTCAACGAAGGCACGCTCATGCTCCACACAGAAGACGCTCTAGCTGAGAATCGAACGGGACAACGTCTTGCTGTGAGGCGATAACACTACCGCAGCACCACTACAGTGAGAGTGATTATTCTGTCTCTGCATTGATTAAATAACTGAAAAGTTCATATACTATGTAAGAGTACAAAAGGTGCAGGATACATTTGCTTATTTACTGAATGCCTTCTGTACTTGCCAACAGTATGTGATGTGCATTTATAAAATTGCCTACTGTAAGAGTAAATGTGCAAGAAATTCTTGAAAAGATCACAGCTATGCAACTAAGAACAGTAAGCACTGAAAGACATGGACACTTCTGAACTTTACACTGATGGGGAGCTTGTCTTGCAAATATCAGTTGCTGGTATTCCTTAATCTTATCATAGCCAGTGGCTGGCATATTGTCCTTAGTTCTCCTCCAAAGGATAATGGGGAAATACATAAAACAAAACACAAAAGTTTTCACTGATACAGTATACATATTTATTTATTTATTACATTTGTTTACCGGGTGATATCCATCTGGGCAGAAGCCCCATTTTCAGCGGAGACCCGGGGAGAAAAGCTTCAGAATATACAGTGGAGTATTCTAAGCACATACTAAACAAATTAACAATATTAAGTCATTAGATATGCAACTGTATATCCTTAAAAATAAATACAATTAATTATGGTAGACACGAAACACAGATTCATAACAGTATGAATGACCATCATTTGAAAAATATGAGAGAATTAGATGGTGCCAGGATTGAAACCATGAAAGACAGGAATGTTTATCTAAACATAAGACCACTCTAGCTACTAACAGGAGAAAAGTAAGCAAAGTGTTAGCTAAGCGGAGATAAACAGTAATAAAGGGGTAGAAAAGGAATTAAGGGGAAGAGCAAGATGGGGAAAGAGAAATAATATAGGAAAAACTAGGGGTATAGTTGTAATAAGAGAGAGATATAATAGGGAAGTGGGAAGGCTTAACCAAGAGTAAGCTGATCCAATGAGTTGCAAGATGTTCTTTTAGGAGGTGTTTGAACTCATGATAGTTAGGGTTTTGAGCTATGGGTTGGGGAACAGAGTAAATTAAAAATTCTTGAGCAGTTATCAGCTTATTTTCAGAAACATTAAATAAAAGAGTTTTTGCCAAATTATTTATTTGTTAGCCTTTGTTACTGAGAAGTTCCGACTGGGCACACAGGCCCATTTTCAGCAGAGACCTGGGGAGAAAAGCTCATTATTCAGTTTTGTAGTTACATAGGATAGTAAATGTTACACAAAAGTAGTAAAGGACATACAAAAATGGTAAACCATCATACAAAAGTAGTAAAAAATGTTGCAAATGCATGATTTTTAAATATTAGTTAGAACAATACACAATTTAGTTAGAAAAAAAACAGCTGATGCTGCTAGCTGATACAACTGTGAAATACTTAACATTGTAAATACGAGATTTCAAAAATTAGAAAGGCATTGATAAAGTATACTTGTATGTAGTTACAGGTGTTTAGAGATGGAGGTTAATGTAAGTGGTGAGATGGTGATAAGATGAAGGCCAGAAGTAAAAAGTTGTTGAGGTGTAGAAGTAAATATCAGATAGTAGAACCCTGTTATCAAGTAGAAGTACAGAATTTGTAGAGTCAGGTAAGCTGGATAGAAGTTAGTATGGGAGTGTCAGCTGGAGACAGAGTAAGGGACATGGTGGGGAGGTGAAAAAGGGGTATTAGTCAGTGTGGGTACATGAGCATAGCCAGTTTGAATTTAGGTGCCGTTTTAGGCTGACGTTAAAATGAGATATACAGCTGTTCCATTTTAGTTGTATGGGCATACCTTTCCACTGTCTGGTGACAAAAGATGATTATAGTGAGCCACCTGCTGACTTATAGGATTTGAGAGGTTATTAGCAGGCTTTTATTATTTGAGTGGAGGTAGCATGGGGAGAGTACTGCTTCAGAATGTTCTGCAGTGATCGGCATGCATTTGGATTGTGTCTTAATTTGTGTGCTGTTAGCAGTTGGATGAAGGTAAGGTGATTAGGGAAGCTGTTTTAGTGCAATGCATTTGTGAGTGTGAAAATGTGAGTTTGCTACAAATTTGGCTATTTTATTATAGCAGGAATCTAATTTGGATAGAAGGGTAGTCTGTAGGTTAATACGTATAGCTGATGCATAGAACAAAGAGGGTAGTAGATAGGATGAAGCTAGAGTTTTTCTAGATGAGTCTGTGAGGTAAGTTTTGTTACAGCAGAGAAAAGCTGGTGCTTGGTGTGTTTTTTTGATGGCTAGGTTGATGTTTAAGTGAAATTTTAGGTTATTGTCCATTGTTACTCTTAGCAGTTTAGAGTTTGCTATGGTGTTTATGGTGGTGCCATTTGCTGAGGTGATGTAGAAGGATGGATTCATAGCAGGATGAGACCTGGGGTAAAGAGCATTACTTTATTTTTTTTGGGGGGGTTAGGATGACTTGGTGAGCAGCTAGCCATGACTCTATAGAGGGAAAGAGTCTTGGGTCATATGCTGGAGTGCTGACAGATTATGGGCTGAGCATATAACTATATTATCATCTTCATATTGTACAATAGGGGTGAGTTTGATGGCTTTATGTAGATTATTAGTGAAAATACTGAAAAATACTGAACCTAGAATTGAGCCTTCTGGCACGCTGATGGCAACTGGGAGGAAGGGTGAGAGTTCTTGGTTCCATTTTATGACTTATTCTCCTGTTGTCTGTGTGATAGATAACTGGGGAACCAGGTAAGAGATGAGTGGGACAGAGATAGACAGGTGAGTTCATTAAGTAGCAGTTGGTGGAATGCTGTGTCAAAAGCCTTTGACAAATCTAGGAACAGAGAGGATACAAGGTTGTCTTTATTCCTATTGATCTTCATGGTATTAGAGAAACTAAGGAGGGGGTTCAAGTACTTTGGTGATGCTGAGATGCATGTTGTTTAGCTGAGAGCAGGTTATTGCTTATGAGGTGTGATATGAGTTGGGATTGTATACGTTTTTCTAATATTTGGGATGGGGAGAAATGTTACTATGGGATGGTACTCAGAAATGCCAGTGTGTCTGATCCTCCTTTGTGTAGTGGTATTATGTACATTTTTCCAGATGGCAGGGACAAGGTTTTCAGAGATAGATCTATTTATGAGTATTGACACTGGGTATGCAAGGGCATCAGTGGCTATTTTGAGGTATTCAGGTGATAAATTGTCTACAGCTGGTGCAGTGGTTTTTAGTTTTTGGAGGTATGTTTTGATCATTGATGTTGGAATTGTCTGGAATGAGAAAATAGTGATGCTTTGGTAGAAGATGGAAGGGATGGAGTGTGATGATAGTGGATTAGAATCTAGTACAGAAAGGACAGATTGAGTGAAATGAGTGTTAACTTGGTTTGCTATGGGGTTGGCGTCATTGTTTGTGGTTGGAGGTGGGGTGGTGGATTGACCAGGTTATGGTAGTGATTTCACTGTGGTCCAGAATTGTTTGGGGTTCTGATGATTTTTAATTTTGAATGATTGAATTGAAATGTATTTGTCTGTTTGGACATTTTGCTTACAGTGATTTCTAAGGAGTCTGAAATGTTGCTATTTTTGTTGTGTGTTCTCACTATCTCAAGCTTTCCATGCTTTGTCCCTATTGAGCATTACTTGTCCAGTTTCTTTAACAGCATCATGTAGAGGTAGATGTTTTACGATGTTCCAGTTATACTGAGAGAGGTTATTAATAAATTTTTCTTTGTTGAAGGAGAGATTATATATCTGTTTTAGGACTATGTGTCTAGAGGTGTGGATGGTTTGTCTAATGGCAAAAGTGGGGAGGGAGTCAGTGTTGGTATCTGGGATGCAGCCAGTAGTATTTAACTTTGTGGGTCATGAGGTGAGGATCCAGTCTAATAATGACTGTATTTTACTATGTTTGTCAATTCTTGAGGGCAAAGTTATTATTGGATGAAACTGAATAGGTTAATGGAGCAGGTTGAGGAATCTGAGATGAAGTGTAGATAGTTTATGTTTCAGTCACTAAGTATAATGTTTTCCTTGTTTATATTAGTGGAGAACCAGTGAAGAAGATCTTCAGGGATGGGAATGTTGCCTGGGGGGATATCGACAGCAGATGGAGATTGATTTATGCTTGTCTAGGTGAAGGGAGACAGTAATTATTTCTGTGTTAGGAAAAAGTGGATGGTAAAGTGGATATCTGGTGACTTTCAGGTTGTTTTATAAAATGTTGTGACCCCACCAGCTTTATTTCCAGTTCTGTCATTCCTTATTACATTGTAACCTTGGGGTAGAATTTCTTCATCTCTAAGTTGTGCCTTTAGCCATGTTTCAGTTATGATGAGCAAGCCTGAGGTGTGTGAGGCATTGCATGCACTTAAACTGGAGACTTTGTTATACATGCTTTGGAGGTTTATATTTAATAATATTAAGTTGTTAAGATTAGTGGAGGATAAGTGTGTGGGGTGGAACTTGGTGGGTTGATTACGGCTTGGTTAGTGTTTGAAGATGATCCTGGGTTTCGAAGGATGTCCCAGAAGGAGAGAGTGGATGAGAGATGGAAGTTGCACAATTTTTTGGATTTGTACCGATGGTGGCAGGACTAGTCTGACCTTTAAAATATTTAACATATTTTGAGATTGCTAACTATGAGTGGATATTTACATATCATGACCAGTGGGGCCTCCGGGTTCCTTTTTTTGCTGTGGCACAGTAAGGACACAGTAGATAGCTCCCTGTGGGGGAAAAATCTCTGAATGCCATAGTCTTACAAATTCTGATAAAGTTCACAACACAGAAAACCTACAAATTTGTCATGCTCATGGATTATGTTTTGGAAAAAGTGTTGCTTTGCTACAATGTAATAAGTCAATGATGTAGTTACCAGTACAACAGTGGTAGGAAAATGTCACTTGTGTCTCTATAGAAAGAGGAAGAGAAAAAATATAATTAACCAAATTCAAGAATTGACTTCTTTTTCTGTGCTGCATAGCAAAGAAAAATATTTTTAAAATAAATACAGCACATTTGGCCAACATTTGACAAAAAACACGTACCTTCCCACTGTGTTCACACTGGTGAATAGCTAAGTAGTTTAAATGTCTTGTTAAAAATTATTTGAACTGGTAGCAAGACTGACCAGTTAACAACTTCTGGATTATAATGATAGTTTGGACACCTTAGGATAAATGTGGGAGAAGGGCCAGCCAGCCGTTGGTCTAAAAATTGTAAGCCTTAAAACACACCCACAGTTCAGTTAGTTTATTTTATTGAATATTTATAACTGCTGTTAAAGAAGTAAGAGCTGCTCTGAGATTATAAATGAGAGTAACTTGAGCAAAGAAAGTGAAATGAAAATAGGTTCTAGAAGCTGTGCAAGATGTGTCTGACTCACACCTCCATTATACTTACATGGAAGTTAAAGAAAATGACTTCCTCCTCTCTAGCATGACTCGCATAAAGGGGGCTTGAAGTGGATTCTGAGAAAAAGTCTCCAAGATCACCTTGCAATGACAAGTCCACTGAGATATGATAACCATAACCACTGAATGAATCTGCTGCATTACAATAGTCACTGTACAAAGATATAATGAAATAACTGACAACCATTATTTACACTTTTTGTTGACTGGGTTAGTCCCACTAGACCAATGTGCTCTATTCACAAAGACCCAAGGTGGTATTCATACTGACTAGGGGAAATTTGGCCAGTGCTGTGGTGAACTTCCTGTACTCTTTTTGATAAATGCCATGGGATTTTTAACATCCATCTAAACTAACACCAACTCGGGTAGATGGGGCTTCAGTTTAAAGTCTCATCTGAAGAATGGCATGTCCAGGAATGCAGCACACCCTTTATGCTCCACTGTAGTTTCAGTATTTAAAACTTAACCAAGTACACAGTGTAGGAATAGAACCAAAATCTTTCTGCACCAAAGGTGAGTGTACTACCTGTTGAGCTAGAGAGACTGCTTGCAAACATGTTAGTTTTCTAGCCCTGTCCAAGGAAAACAGCCATAATAAGGATACAATCATCAGTCATGAATACCATACCATCCATAACAATGATAACTGAAATAATTAAAGTAACTACAGCTACGACAGGACAGTAAGGACAGCTATGAAGAGGATGAAGACTATAAAGGCTATTGTTCCAGTTGACATACCTGTGGAAGCATGGAGGTGTTTAGGAGAGATGGCAGTGGGTTTTGTAACCCGATTGTTTAAGGAAATCTTGGAAAATGAGAGGATGAGGAGTGGAGAAGTGTATTGGTACCAATGTTTAAGAATAAGGGTGATATGCAGAGCTGCAGTAACTACAGAGGGATAAAATTGATCAGCCACAGCATGAAGTTAAGGGAAATAGTAGTGGAAGCTAGGTTAAGAAAGGAGGTGATGATTAATGAGCAGCAGTATGGTTTCATACCAGGAAAGAGAACTACAGATGCAAGGTTTGCTCTGAGGGTGCTGATTGAAAAGTATAGAGAAAGGTCAGAGGGAGTTGCATTATGTCTTTGTGGACTTAGAAAAAAGCATATGACAGGGTGCTTAGAGAGGAGTTGTGGTATTGTATGAGGAAATCCGGAGTGGCAGAGAAGTATGTAAGAGCAGTACAGGATATGTACGAGGACAGTGTGACAGTGGTGAGGTCTGCAGTAGGAGTGACAGATGCATTCAAGGTGGAGGTGGGATTGCATCAAGGATCAGCTCAGAGCCCTTTCTTATTTGGAATAGTGAATGACAGGTTGACAGCTGAGATCAGACAAGAGTCCCCATGGACTATGATGTTTGCTGATGACATTGTAATTTATAGTGAGAGTAGTGAACAGGTTGAGGAGATCCTGGAGAGGTGGAGATATGCTCTAGAGAGGAGAGGAATGAAGGTCAGCAGGACTAATACAGATTATATATGTGTGAATAAGGGGGAGGCTAGAGGAATGGTGAGGATGCAGGGAGTAGAGTTGACGAAACTGGATTAGTTTAAATACTTGGGATAAATAGTTCAGAGTAATGGTGAGTGTGAAAGAGAGGTAAAGAAGAGAGTGTAGGCAGGGTGGAGTGGATGGAGAAGTGTGTCAGGATTGATTTCTGACAGACGGGTACCAGTAAGAGTGAAAGGAAAGGTCTACAAGATGGTAGTGAGACTAGTTATGTTGTATGGGTTGGAGACGATTGCACTGACAAAAAGACAAGAGTCAGAGCTGGAGGTGGCAGAGTTAAAGATGTTAAGATTTGCATTGAGTGTGACAAGGATGGACAGGATTAGAGAAATTAGTATATTAGAGGGTCAGCTCAGGTTGGATGGTTTGGAGATAAAGCCAGAGAGGTGAGATTGCACTGGTTTGGATGTGCTGAGGAAGGATGCTGAGTATATTGGGAGAAGGATGCTAAGGATGGAGCTGCCAGGTAAGAGGAAAAGAGGAAGGCCTAAGATAAGGTTTATGGATGTGATGAGACAGGACATGCTGGTGGTTGGTGTGACAGAGCAAGATGCAAAGGACAGGAAGAAATGGAAACAGATGATCTGTTGTAGCGACCCCTAGTGGGAACAGATGAAAGAAAAAGAAAAAGAAGAAGTAGAAGTAGAAGTAGACAAAGAAAGAAACTACAGCCACATTCATCAACTCCAAAATGGAGACTACTACACAATCTTATACAATGTGGAACAGATGGGTAAAATGTGACACATCTAACAACTAGGAATGAAGCTCAACCTGTTATTAAACTGTGTACTTTAAGTTCTTTGTTACCCTCAGTAGTTGCAATATATTATGTTTTACTACATACCTGGCTCTTCAAGCATTATAGACTTGAGTCTAAGTTGAAATGTTCAGAACCCCCCACACACAAATTATTCTCATATTCTCTATTAACAACTCTAGTTCAAAATTCTCAATGAAAAAGTACTTTAGCCTTTCTCTCCAGCTCAGTTATTATTCCTTCATTCTACCTACTTCACATTTAATATTTTGAGCTTTGATCCACACACATGCACACACAGGTATGCACACACAAAGACACACATACTCACACACACACACACACACACACACACACACACACACACACACACACACACACACACACACACACACACACACACACACTAAGCCACATGTGTGACTGTGCACCTCAAATATTTGCTTGAGATCAGGTAAATGAATACATTCATAAATAATGGCCCAGAAATGGATCTCAGCTCTCTGATGTCATAAAAATACATAGCAACTCCTCTCTCTCCTCTCAACTTCTTACTTCAAGAAACAAAAGCAAGGAACAACATTAAGGACAGTTTTTAAATATTTCTTTTATATGCTGAGAAAGTTGATAGAATAAAAAAATGTTGTGTTTTCTAGAATTTTCTAAAGGATACAAATTCTGAAAATCACATGCTTGACATTTAGTGACTGTAATCCACAACAATTTGCCTGAAGCCACAAATCTTATGAGGAACAGGCCAATATAATATGCAAACTCTTTGCTTAGGATTTCTGGATAAAACCAAAAATAATGGGGAAAAAATGGGAAATTTTTAATATTATTATTTTATGTATTTGTCAGCCAGTAAATCCAGCGGGTAAAGCGTCCTTTATCAGGGGTGACCTGAGAGCACTGACTGGTTAAGTGACTTGCTCAAAGTCACAAAATAGGCAAATGCAGGTGAAAAGATTCAAACTATGTGCCTTGACTACAGAAAGCAATACATTAACATACTGTAAGTGTCAGACAACTCCAAATAACATAACATATTAACAGAACAATAAGTGTTGCATGGATGTGTATTGTCTGAACAATGAAAATATGAAAATGAAATAACTGGTATTATTTACTAACAATAATCCTCACACATTTTCAAGAAAAAAGTTTTTATTGCATTTATCATTTGCTGACCAGGTTAGTCACACTAATTTATTGGCCTCTTTTCAACCCAACGTGGTATTTATACTCCTAGGGGAAATTTGGCTGGATCATTGGGGATTATCCCCATTGTTACTTGCAGGACCCATTTTACAGGAGAACTTCCTGTTCTATTCCAGGTGCAGAGGCATCCAGAGAAACAGGGAGTTGGAGAAAGAGAGAGCAAAGGAGATGATGGAGAGGTGAGAGAAATGGAAGAGAAAGCAGATAGTTATACAATATGTACAGGATTCTAAGGAGATGTTTCACAGAAATCTGTTTGATGGATATGAGTCAGCAAATGATGGCTGTATAATTACAGCCCTTCAGTTATGAGGGTTGTGGGATGATTTACTTAAAGAAATGATGATGCAGAGTGAGCCAGAAAAAGAAGCACAGATGTTTCCTGAGGGGACATTATGGAACAATAAAACAAAAAGATGATGCAGAGACAATCAGGAAGAATAGTGGTGAAATAGAAAAGAAAACATATGCAGAGAAAGTAAAAGAAGGCAAAAGGGGAGGAGCAGAAAAGAATGCAGGAAACAGAAGTATGTGTAAGGATTTAAAGTAAAGAAGACAAAGAAATGGGCAGGTATGAAGTGTGGGACAATGTAGTAGCTGCTTTAGGTGTAAAAGCACATGAGGTAAGAGCCAACAACAAAAAAACGAAACAACCAGGAACCAGAGAGAAGCAATCAAATAGCAATAAGTACACTGGTGGAACCAGGTGCTCAACACGATTCTTTAGCATAAACCAAATGTATTAATCCACTATTCATCCAGAGACTTCATCAGAAACAAACAACCACATAATATTGCAGCCATATTTTAACCAAATTTGTTAAACAGTTAACCAATAGGAAAACACTGATTTTAACCCTTAATGCATCAAACAAAATAAATGACAGATTTTCTATACTTTAAAAAAACTTTGATGTTTACAGGTTCATTTAAACCAGGAGGAAGGTGAGCAGTGAACCGAATCTGCCACTCAACTTCCTTCCTTTCAACTTCATTCTTAAAATCACCTCCCCTTAAGTCCATATGTACCATGTCCAAAACAGAAAAAAATACATTTCTGCAACATGAGGTAAGAGCATTTATTCTTATTAACAAAGAGACATCTTGTGACATTGTATTTGAGACTTTTTATAATGGAAATTTTTCTTGGAGAATATGAAAAAAAAGTCTAACCCTTGGAATCTTTATGTGATAAAAGCATTTAACAGGGAAACAAAAAAAGAAATTATGTGATAAAAGCATTTACAGGGAAACAAGAAAAGTAATGTGCAATTTCAGAGGGATGTAGAAAGAGAGACTTTAAAAGGACATTTGAAAGCTTTATGCGAAGAAGTAGTGGCTATTATAAAAGTTTATAACAAAACAGGTTTATGGAATTGTGGCTGGCAATGCAGTATTGTGTTGAAAATAGAAAGAGAAAAATTATACATATACTAAGCATGATTAATGTGGAGGGAATAGGGGTGTCATAAAATACTGGGAACAACCAAAAACATGTTTTTTTAGTGGAAAAGAAGGGCATTGGATAAGTAAGTGTAACAAAAGAAAATGTAATATTTATGAGGAAATGGAACATGATGCAAAACAAACTGTGAATTGGAATGTTGGGAATGTAACAAAATTTGGACATTTATGGATGAATTGGAAAAGTGAATATAAGAGTAAGGAAAAATACAGAGAAAGCATTTTAGAATACAAACAGGACATAGAAAAAGGTTCTGAAATAAGTAACGAAGAAGTCATAAATTGGGAGGTAGTAAAAGAAAAACAAATTCTATTGGTAAAAGGGTAAAAGACAGAAAAAGAAAATTTAAAGAGATAAGTACAAATGAAAAAAGAAAGGAATATATGAAAAAGAATATATACTGTTAATGACCTAGCATTTGACTCACAGATACAAGATACAGTATTTGATTCTCACCTTTGGGGAAAAATGGCCAGGCTTAAAATGGAGTATTAAGAAAGCTAGCTCAGTAATTAGCTATGAATGTATGAAACTATGAATATAAGGAAAAGGGAAAATGAAAATTTTAGAGTGCTTTTTGTAAATGTGAATATAATTAATAATATAGTAAGAAGAATAGGGATTTTGGAGTGGTGTAATACATGTGATGTAGACATGATTATATTAGAAGACAAATGCTTTTTAACAGTTGAAAGATTACAACCACAGAAATTATATGGAGGAAAGATAATCTGGAATTTGGGACATGAGAGATGTTCTGGAATAGCTGTCTTCTGTAGAAATATAGTAAAAATATCAGCTATAACTTTAGCAATAATGGAAAGATTAACCATTGTAGATTTAAAACAGAAAGAACAAGCATATAGGTTCATAGTAGGCTCATAGGAGGTTACCAGGCAATGGCCCTAGATCCTTTATAAGCCTAGCCATGTTAATCCCAAGTATTCCTATGTGTTCTTTTTCAGTAGTTTGCAGAACAAATTTATGAACAAAGTAGGTCTGTGATCAACACTGGCTGCCCATGCCAGGTAGAATTATAACATTATATGCTTATACTAATTGTAAAGATAGGAAAAGCTTATTTAATGAGATTTTAGAGTAGTGATAAATATGAATATTTTAATAAGTGGAGACTTTGTGATTTAAGAGGCAAGTGAAAAAATAAAGGAGATGATATAAAAAATGTTAGAAGCTATAAGATGCATGTTAAACTTTGGGGCAAAAATTTGTGGACATACCAAAGAGGTATTTATATAACTGAAAGAGATTGTTTTATGCACCCCTGGGATCAGTTCATTGGCTCTGCTTGACAGAGGATCAGTTAATCAATGGGGCGGCGAAAGCCGACACACTCTGGCTAGGCTTATAAATGCCCTCAGGCGGATAGCCTAGTACCTACCTACCTATAGTATCAGAAGGCTTAGCTATAGGAGAAGGGGAGATAATTGAAACATGATTTTCTGATCATCTTGCAATACGGCAAGAGATAAAGGAAAACAAGGACTATATAAAATAACTAAAGGAATACAAAGTATAAATGAGAAAGCAATGAATTTAGAAGGAAAGAGATTAGTAATATTATTATGGAAAGATCATATTACTCTGAAAACATTTTATAAAAAAATGGTCTGAAAGGTGGAAGATGTTTAAGGAAAAATACAAAAAAAATGTTTGTTTTTTTTCTGGTGGCAATATGATATGGGAAAATTAGAGAAAGACAAATATATAAAAGAAAATATAATGTGCATTAGAAGATTTAGAACATAATGGTAGAAATTATTTTGACAAAGAAAAATAATTATATGAATGGAATCAAGAAAAAATAAAATAATTGTTATAGAAGCAAAGATATTTTTACAAGGAAAAGAGAAGTTTCACATTACTTAAGCAGATTAGTAAAAGAAGATGGCAGTGTAATGAGAGAAATAAAAATGTAAAACGAAAAATAGAAAGATTTTGAATAGTTAGTACATGCATGAGACATGTTTGAAAAAAGAAGGTAGTGAAAAAACACGGAAAGTAAAAAAGTTAAAAGAAAAGAGAATGAAGAGTTGAAAAAAAGAGATTTCTTTCAATGACCTAGATAAAGCTTTAGGACAAGTAAGTATAGATTTGGCTCCAGGCCCAGATGGAAAAGAGTTTGAAATGTATAAAACTTTAAGGGATTGGCAAATATATATATATATATATATATATATATATATATATATATATATATATATATATATACATTTAAAGATTCTGAATGAATGCTTAAATGAGGTTTTATGTGTAAAGAATTGTGTAGTAGAATACTTAAATTCATATGGGAGAAGCTAGACAGAAGCCAAATACAAAACTGGAGAACAATAGCATTGAATAATAATGATTATAAGATCTTTAAGAAAATTATACAAAAGAGATTTGAAACTTAAATGGAAAGTATGGAAGATAGTATATATAGTATAAAGGGGAAGGGTTGTCAAGAATTAGAAAAGGTAGTTAGAGAAATTATGGATGATATTATAAATAGAAATGAAGAAGCAAAAATCAGAATAGGAGACCTTAATGAGGCATTTGCTACAAGTGGACATTAAATCTTAGGGGTAATAATGAAAGAATATAATATAAGTGAGAAAATTAGGAAATTATGTATGTCAGTGTATAGTAATAATGGTTAAGCCAAGAGCTACATACGAAGAGTGGTGAAAGACAGGGATGTCCATTGAGTTGTATACTCTTTATATTAGTTATGAATGTGATAGTATGTGAAATAAATCAGAAAATGAAAGAGTTAGGGTATATAACACATGACAGGTTAATAATTCCTGTTTTCTTAACATATACAGATGACATTATAATAATTGCATTAAAATATTTGGATAAAAGAAGTAATAATTTGCACAAAGTATCTAGAGCTGATAGAGATGACTTTACATAAAGAGAAAAGAAAATGTTTAACTGATATGTTAGGTATAACATGTGTGAATAAAGATATAAGTAGGATTCAATTGGAAAAAAACAATAACAAAATTAAATGAACCTGTCTTTTCTGGAGAAGATATACATTATTCATAAAAAGGCTTATTTGATAAATTCAGTACTGATGGGAAAAACAGCATACTTAGCAAGTGTATTTATATTGTCAACAGTATATGAAAAGGAATTATTGCAAATATGTTTTCATTTATATGGGATTCTAGATTAAACCCAATAAAAATAGGACTGTTGTATGTAAATATAGAGGAAGGAGGTTTAGGGTTAATTAACCTAGTGGTATATGCTGCTTCATTAAATCTGTGCAAAGTGCTAAAGTGAATTAATTAAAAAGATGAGGGATTAGTAGTAAAATTGTATAAATATAAGTATAATACATTCTGGGTATGATAAAAAATAAAATGTCAATAAAAAATATTTTTGTGGAAAATAAAAATTGATGATATACAAAAAGGCAGAAAAAGTATGATATACTGATTTATTGATAAAACAGTATGTAAAAACATGAGAAAATCTAAGAGATGGAAAAAAAATAAGAAGCAAATGTAATCAGAAAGTTGAATGTAAAGATTATTTGAGGAGACTGGTAATAAATAAATTGCCAGTAAAAGGAAATATGCCATATAAAAAGAAAAGTGATAGAATATGCTTACATTATCAAGAAGAAGAAACTACACAGTATGTGTTTTTGAAATGTAAATAAGATTTTTTTTCAAAGATATAAAAGAAGTGAATAAAATAGACTTAAATGTGATGAAATATGGATATTATAAGGAAAGACGTATAGACTATGTTAAAATAGATTAGAAGTTATTTTATGCTATATGGGTTATATGGAATGAACAAATAAATGAAATTATATTTAATGGCAAATTAATTTTAGCAACAATAGTAAGTAAAATCAGATGTTGGTTATGGGGGTCTAATTGGAATGAAAATTTAGTATGTGTAAATAGATTTGTATATCTATATATTTGTACATTTGTAAATATTTGCAAATATATAAATATGTTGTAAATAAGAGTTCTTGTATATAACTAAAAGACCCCTACTCAAGCCTTGGAGGTAATAAGAGAGCATGCAAGTCTCATTCCTAGTGCAGTGGTGGCTGTGAGGATGGAGTGTGATGTGGAGAGAGAATAGGAGTTGGTACTGATGTAAATGCTAGAACTGCAGTGAGATCCAGCAAAATGATGGAGGCTTAAGAGTTCATGATTCTGCAAAACCTGTTTGCTGAAGCTTAAAAAGAGGAGTCAATGACTGAGTCTTGTGTTATTACAATCCACCAGTCAGGAGGGTTGCTGGATGATGTATGAAAAGAAATGTTGATGCGGAGTGGAACCAGAAAATAAAGATGATGTTTCATGGGGATACATTATCAAAAATATATTTAGAATTAGAGAAAAACACAAACTAGACTCAAAAAATGAAGAATGGAAGGCAGGAGTCAGCAAATCCATTTGATTATTTTATTAGCGCTTTCGTCTGACCAAATTAAACAAACTTCTTCAGATTTTACTGGATAGGTAAGAAGTTTGGGACAACTTAATGGTTCATTTAGGTGTAAAACCCAAGAGGTAAGAGCTTTTATTCTTATAAACAAAGAGACATTTTGTGACATTATAACTGAGACTGTTTATGCAATGGAAAATTTTCTTGGGAAATATGAAACAAAGAAAGACTGTAATCCATGGAACTTATATGTAATTAAAAAATGTAAAAAGGTAAATGAAAAGGAAGATTCATGTGCAATTTTGAATAGAAAAGGAGTCTTTAAATGGATATTTGATATGCAAAGAAATATTGGACATTGTAAACGTTTATGACACATGGGTTTTATGGACTTGTGAATAGGAATGTAATGGGTTAACAATACAAAAGGTTAAAATTATACATATTTCAAGTATGATAAACGTTGAAATAAATAAGGGTGTAGTAGAATATTGGGGACAACCCAAAACATGTTTTCTTTTGTGGAAAAGAAGATCATCTGATAAATAAATGTGACAAAAAGAAAGATTATAGTTGTGGGGAACTAGGTAATGACAAAAAATGTGAAATGAAATTTTATAAATGTAGCAAAATCGGGTACTTATAGATGGATTGTAAGACTAAATATAATGAAAGAGAAATGCTAGAAATGGTTGAAATATAAGAAAGGTTAAATAAGATAATGAAACAGATAAAGAAGGAATGGAGGGAGGTACTGAAATAATTGATGAGGAAGATATAAATTGGGAAGTAGTAAAAGGAAAAACATTTAATTGGTAAAAGGGTAAATGATAGGAAATACAATTTAAAGGAATAGGCATAAAAGAAAAACAAAAAAGGAAATGGATGAGAAATAAAATATAATTATAATCTCCAGAAAGTTAACGAAAAGAGAAAGTAATAACTTTAGGATACTTTATGTGAATGTGAATAGTATTAAAAATATAGTGAGAAGGAAAGGGGTTTTGGAATGGTATAATAAATATGATGTAGATGTAATTGTACTAGAAGATGCAAGATACAAACAGAAAGATTACAAGGGAAGATAATTTGAAATTTGGGAAAGATCAATGTTTTGGTATAAGAATATTTTGTAGAAATACATTCAAATTATTAGATATAACTTCATTAGCAATGGGAAGTTTAATTATCGTGGACTAAAAAAGGAAAGAAAAGCATATAGAATTGTAGCTTTATGTTACTTGCAAAGAAAGAGAATGCTTATTTCATCAGATTTTGTATTGGATAGTGGTAAATGTGAATATTATATTGACAGGAGATTTTAATTGTGCTTAAGAGGTAAACATAAAAAGAAATGAAATAATGTCAGAAAAATATTACACGTTATAAGATATGGTAATTAATATTCTGGGATAGAAATTCATGGACTTATAGAAGGGGTACCTGCAGAACTGAAATTGATTATTTTATAATAGCCAAAGGATTAATCATAAGGGAAGGAAAAGCAAGTGAAACAGATTTCTTTGGATCATTTAGCAGTATAGATAGAGATAAAGGAAAATAAGGAATATGTAACAATAGGCAAAGGAATAAAAAGGTTAAATGAGAAAATATGGGATAAAGAGGGAAAATGATTAATGCAGTTATGGAGAGATCATATTACAATAAAAGTATTTTCTAAAGATTGATCTGAATGGTGGGTGAATTTTAAGATCAAATATATAAATGTTGCTTACAGGGGCTATATGATGTAAGGAAAGTGGATAAGGGAAAGTATAAAAGAGTGTATAAAGATGCATTGGAATATTTAGAAAATAATGCTAGGAGTATTTTGATAAAGAGAATTATATAAAAACAAGAGAAAAAATTCAAGAGCTATTATTCAAAGATATTTTTACAAGGAAAAAGAGGAAAATGTTTCTGCATATTTAAGTAGAGTAGTAAATGATGATAGTAGTGTAATGAGGGAAATGAAAAATACAAAAGGAGAAATAGAAAGTACTCAGGAATAAATTATAAATATTGTTATAGAATATGTACAGGAAATGTTTAAAGAAAAAAGAATAAACTAAAAATAATAGGGGAAGTAAAACATTTTCTGGAGAAAAAATAAAGAATTTGAAAATTATATTTCTTTATATGAGTTAGTTAATACAGATTCAGCTACAGGGCCAGATGTAAAAGGATATGAAATGCATAAAAACATAACAAAAAGGTAAAAAGAATATGTTTTAAAGATTTTGAAGGAATGGCTAAATAAAGTTTTAGGTATAAGGAATTATGACCTGGAAAAGTTAAATTTATTTGGTAGGTAGAAGACAAAAATATAATGAAAAACTGAAGACTGATAGTCAGACCAGAAGAGGTTTGAAACAAACATGAGAAGTATTGTAGAACACAGTATGTATAGTATAAAAGGGAAGGGATGTCAAAATTATTAATAATAGTAAGAGAGCTTGTGGATGATATAATTAGAGGAGAAAAAGCTAAATTTGTGACAGGCATCATAATTAGGCATTTAATACAATAACACATGTAATCCTGTGTGCAGTAATAAAAAATCCAATATAACTGAGAAAATCAGGGAAATATGTATATCTGCTTATAGAAACAATAAAGTAAAATGTTGATAAATGTTTGGCTATGTAAAGAAGTAAAAATGAGGATGGACATGAGACATGAATGTCTAATGAGTTGCATAGTATTTGATTTAACTGTGAATGTAATTGTATGTGAAATAAATTATAAAATGAAGGAAGCAGAGTATGTAATGCCTGATGGCCCAAGAATCCCAGTCTTGTTAACTTATGCAGATGATATTTTAATTTTTGCAAAAAACAAGATGTGGATAAAAGAAGTGATACATTGTTTAAATGAAAGTTTCGAAGTAATGGAGATGACTTTAAACTAGGAGAAAAGTAAAGGCTTAGAAAATATGGTGTAATTAGGAGGAATACAATTTAAAAGGAATGACATTTCTGTCTTAGTTCTAAAATTTGATAATAGGATTGCAAGTAGGATACAATGGGAAAAGATAATAGAAGAGTTAAAATGATTTTTTTAAAAAAAACATAGATTATCATTTTGAGAAAAGGTTTATTTGATAAATGCTGTTTTAATGGGAGAATGTAGCATATTTAGCAAGAGGATTTATGCTACCTATGATATAAGAAAAAATATTGCTACAGGCATTTTTTTCATTCATATGAGGTTTAGACTGAATCCAGCAAAGAAGTAGAATTTTATGTAATTAAGAAGAAGGTTTAGGGTTAATTAACTGAGTGGTATATGTTGCTTCTTTAATTTTATACAAAGTGTTAATGCGGATAAATTAAAAAAAAAACAGAAAGTTTAGTTATAAGAATATTTAAATATAAATATGAAAAATGTTGGATATGGTAAAAAGAAGTAAAAGAGCAAACTAATTTATAATGAAGTAAATAAATGTTACCAAGAAAAATATTAATGTGGAAAATAAAAAATGATGAAATAGTAAAGGAGAGGAAATTATAGTACAAGAATATAATGATACACTATTATTTTGTTAAATCATGGGAAAAGTAAGCAGAAGAAAACATTAAAGCTATAAAAATAAGAAATAATTGGCGTAATAAAATGTAGAATGCATAAATTTTTGTGGAGATTGTTAATAGATAAATTACCAGTGAAAGGGAATATGTCATATAAAAAGAAATGTAAAAGAATATTTTTATATTGTGGTGAAGATACTATAATTTCCTCTCCTTTACTATTTCATCAATTTTTATTTTCCACATTAATATTTTTCTTGGTAAGACTAAGGATGAATTGAATGAAATAAGCCAGCAACTGGTGGATGGTCCGTAGAGGTAGTTTAATAATAAGCTACCAAAAATGCATATAAGCTCAAAAACATACCGGTTTCGGCCCAAATACAATATGGCCTTCTTCAGTGTTAAATATAGAGTCAATAATGCAATGCTTAAATACACATCAAAAAAGGTGATTGGTTGAGAATACCAAGCTCATTAATATTAATCATTATACAAACATGTATATCAAAATTTATACCAGATCAATTATACAAATATATTTGCTATAAATTACAATCAAACATTATATATCAAGATATAATGTCAAGTTTAAATACATCAAAAGTATAATGTGTGTAATTGAATGTAATACAATATGTTGAACCAATTATATTTATAAATATTCATTCAAACCTGGACTAAATAATGCTCCAAGTTTGGTGATCCATTTCTTTTCTTTTATATCAAGTTTTGGTGCCAGCCACACTTATTGGTTCTGTCACCAATAATTTTATCAATAACTGTGAAGTTGAATTTAGCCTTATTATGTACAAGTGTGTGTTTATATAGTGCGTTAGATGGTTTTTTACATCTGATATCGCTTAAATGTTCAGACACCCTTAGTTTGACTGATCTAGAGGTTTGGCCAACATAAAATGAATGGCAAGTACAGCAGGCCATGTAAATGGCCCAATCGGTATTGCAATTGGCAAAGAATTGAATATCAAAGACTTTGCTGCTGTTTCTGCTTGTGAATTCCTTAGTTTTTATCATGTGTTTACAATTCACGCAATGGCCACAAGGAAATGAACCAATAAGTTTGTCCCCCAAAATAGTTGTCTGATAAGCTTGTGTTAACGAAGATTCCAAATGATGCTTGTAGTGATTAAAATAACCTGCCAAATTCTTTCCTTTCCGAAGGAAAATGAACATTTATTAGGAACAATTGTCTTAATTCTAGCATCTGCTTCTAATATATTCCAATTATCCCTTATAATTTGCATAAAACTGTTTGTGTTTCTTCCATATGTGGTTGTGAATCGTAATATATTATTTTTGACTGGTTTGTGCTTGTATTTCAAAAGATCCGATCTATGTAAACCTAAAGCATGCCTATGTGCCATTGTGACATATCCTGGTTTATAACCCCTGTCCTGGAACCTATTACACAAATCCTGAGCATGATAGTCAAAACTAGTTTTGTCAGAACAATTACGTCTGATTCTGATGAATTGAGACTTTGGAATATTTCTGGCGATAATGTTTGATTGTAATTTATAGCAAATATATTTGTATAATTGATCTGGTATAAATTTTGATATACATGTTTGTATAATGATTAATATTAATGAGCTTGGTATTCTCAACCAATCACCTTTTTTTGATGTGTATTTAAGCATTGCATTATTGACTCTATATTTAACACTGAAGAAGGCCATATTGTATTTGGGCCGAAACCGGTATGTTTTTGAGCTTATATGCATTTTTGGTAGCTTATTATTAAACTACCTCTACGGACCATCCACCAGTTGCTGGCTTATTTCATTCAATTGATTTCTCCTCTTGCCGTGCAACTCCTTACGTGCAGGGGATTTTTTTGGTGATACACGTACTTTTACTTCCTGCTGGGGGAATCATGGTGGACTGTGTCGGCGTATTTCGCATGTCGGTTGGTGAAGGATACTAACTGCTTTATTTGCTATATTCAATTGTTGGACCTGAATATATTTAGTCATACACGCTTGGAGGATTGGTTCTTAACCTCGGATGACAACAACATTCGACATTTGTAACCAACGAACTTGGTGAAATATAACAGTAGTAAGGTTAGCAAATGTTATGTGGCGTGCTATAGTGTGTTTACCATTCTTCTGAGGGGCTTATGTACATCAGTTGGTGAGTCGACATTTTTCTGCATTTGAACTTTCTTTCATGATACGCAATTGGTATACATGCAGAAAGGAATGATATACTATCTTTTTTTATAACTGTTGGTGCTTGGAACAACTGTCGGATTCAGTATTGGGAATATATAGAGTGTCCGTGATTCGGGTAACTGCCACAATAATACTTTTTTCCATGAGGCGCAATTGGCTCATATGAAGAAAAAGAACGACCTACATCTTCTTTCTTAATGACTTTGTATACTTGGGGCAACCGTCGCACTTCTCATTGGGAATATTAAGAATGCTTGTGTTTTGGGCAAACCGTTATATTGTATATTGAGACTGCCATTATTTTAGAAATACAAATAGCTGTGACGAGTACTCTTAACAAGTGCCAGCACATTCATTTTTTATTTTTTCAAGTGAATGGAAGTTGTGATTTGTTGGTCATTTTGTGAGGAGTTCATATATATCAAGTGGTGAGTCGCCATTCTCCTAAAGAGAACTTTTTCATCTATGGCATAGAATTGACTTATACACGAATAAAGGATTTACATCTATCTTTTTTGGGATGATTTATGTTAAAGGCAGTGGTCGTTTTCAACAGTGAGACAACTACTATCTTAGAAAGACAACCGATTGCGACAAGTATTTCTCAACAAGTTTAAGTACATTCATGATTTTGTATGTTTGGGACAACTATCGCACTTCATATTGGGAATACTAAGACTGTTTGTGTTTCGGGTAAACCTTTACATTGAATATCGAGACTGATATCATCTAGGAAATATAATTGGTTGTGGAAGACACTTTTAACAAGTGCCAGTATATATATAAACTTTGTGGTTGTTCATTTTTTTCAAACATATGTACAACAGTTTATGTTTATTTTGAAAACTTTAAGCAGATTGACCTATGTTTAAAATACTAGGGAATGCATAGGAAAGATCATAGGAAACTGTGATTTATATCTTTTAATTATATACACTATATTGTTTGGCACATGAACAATTTCTTCTTTTCTGTTGATATTAAAGTAAACAGTTCGATATAGGATGCTGTATTATAGAAGCATGTTGCTTTAGATTACTCAGTTATTGAAACCAATACATTTTTTGTATTTTTTGAAACTAGAGTGTATGTTTAATTAGGATATACATCTGTTACTTTGTTACTTTTACATCCCTATTTTATAACATTGGGATAACAACAAGAAATGGACCATACATTTAAGTACAGAATAATTTTCTTTGAAGATTATCTGTATTTTTAAGGCCATCTAGAAGGGGCTGAAATTTTGAGATATAACTTTACTCAAGGCCTCTTGGAAGTTCAATACAATTGCAAGTGTATTTGAATACTGATAATTGATATACTTGTATTTTTGATTACTACACTCAACCAATAATAACAATTTATTTTGTTTCACATGTAACATATGTAACAAACATTTAGCTATCTTTACATACCCATAGTAATAATATCTATAATTGGCATGTTTCTTATGATATTGGCAATAATTCTTGAAGTCAATATTTTTGATATTGAACAAGTAACATTTTTGTATTTATGGTCTATGTATTTCCATCTTAAGTGGGCACTCTCCAAGTGGATATTTGTCTGAGGCCATATTCACTACTGGATCATCTCATATTTTGGTCCACTTAGGACACTGTGACTATTTAAAATTTACAATTCGATATTGACATCCTTAGATCAGAATAGTATCTAACTAATTTTTATTCATACAATTGAATTAAACATATGAGACCAATTTTGAATACTGCATAATAAAAATTCGTTACAGGTTTATGACCCTTAAGCATTGTGGTTTCTCAAGATTACCAAAATTAGAGAATTGCATTATATTTTTATACAAACACTTTGAATTACTAATTCAGTAATTCTTATCTTGGTTGATGTCATTTTCTAAGTATATATTTACAATATACTTATATTCAATTATATTATAGTATACATACATGAGCTTGACAAACTTCTTTATATTTGTAACCACTATATTAACAAGTTTAAAACCTTTCAGACTGAGTAATTGGATGCCAAATATTTCATATAATTCCTTTTTATTTTTATGCCATGATTTAAATACCATTATTGTTCTGTATAGGACGTGGCCTTAGGTGTAATCAACACCACTAATATACTGCCATTATTGTCAAAAATTTTTTTCAGGAATATATACAGAACGTGGTTATATTTTTTGTACCATAGGAATCACTATGGATCTAAATAAAATATTTCTTGATTTATCAGCGGACAAGGATGACCTTGCGCCATTTGGTATTGGCAACAATCTAGTGGGTTCTGAAAATACCAATTCTTTGAACCCTAAACAACAATGTGAAAAACAATTTGCTGATCTTAACAAAAATATGAAGAATTTAAGATCCTGTGTTTGGCATCACAAATTACTAAAGGCTTATTTGACTAAGAGCATTTGCCCGCGTGGTCTTAGGGTCAAAATTCAACCATTAGTGGCAGACCCAGATCAGATTCTTACTAGTGAATGGTCTTCCATTCAGCAGGAATGCTCAATGAAGTTTGTAAGCTCATTATCAGATTATTACATTAGAATCATTGACAAGGAAACCAGCCAAGTGTTAAAATGCATTGAGGAATGCAATAATTATCAACAGGAGCCCTTCTTTCCAGATCTATTGTCTAAATTAAGTACGGAACTATTAAACTTTGATAATATTTTGAAGGAAAGGAAGGTCAAAAAATTTTTACGTGACATTTCTGATTATGAGAAGGGTCAACCCTTTAAAAATGTTAGACATGTGCGGTTTCAGGATGGACATAACAAAAGTAAAAATAAATACACACCCAATTCAAAAAGGAAACGTCCACGTTCCATACTTAAGGGACAAGGTAGTAGCAATGAATCAACCGATTATGATAATTCATCAGGCACAGATACGGAGACACAGTCCACCATAGATTCCCCTACTCCCAAAAGGAAAAACTATATACCCCCTTTAGGACACATGGAGGGATGAGGGGAGGGAGGAAGCACAAGAAAAATTTCAAGTCTACAGAATTTGATGGAAATACTGACCAACAAATAAACAATGTATACAATATTTCAAAAATTGTACTCACAGATGACCAAATCTCATTGCTAAATAAAGGTTTATCTTTCATCCCCGGTTTTTTTGTGTCTGAAGACAATTTCACACAAGATTTATTTTCATTTTGTAGATTAATTAATTTGAAATTATTTTTTCAGGACACAAAAGAAGTTGAACAATCACAGGCAGAGTCATTTAAATATCACACTTCATTGTTCAAACCACCCATGCATCCAACTGTGAATTTATTTTTACATAGTGTACTTCGTGAACTACATTTTCAGTACAATCACTGCTTACCAATGGGTAACAATATAACTGAAACGGAAAGAAATTGTTTGCAAGAATTAGTAACGAACAAGGATCTGGTCATTATTAATGCAGACAAGGGAGGGGCAGTGGTGGTGTTAGATTGGACTCAATATGACATGGAAGCACATAAACAATTAGATGATGTGCGATACTACACCAAAATGCCACTAGACCCAACTCCTGTATTTAAAAAAGAAATAGATGACTTCCTAAATTTTGCCTATGATAATGATATTATATCAATGAAAATACTTAATCATTTAACAATTTCTGACCCCATTAAACCATACATCTACTTTTTGCCAAAAATACACAAAGATCTTTTGCATCCACCGGGGAGGCCCATTGTCTCAGGCATGGGCTCATTAACCGAGCCATTATCTGATTTTTTAACCATGCATTTAAAACCATTACTAAAACTAGTGAGGTCAAGAATACAGGATACGACAGAATTTTTGGGTATTGTCAATGACATGCAGTTGGAGACAAATTGGAGACTATGCACATTAGATGTATGTTCCTTATACACAAATATCCCTCATTGGGCAGGACTGGATGCTATTGAATTCTGGCTTTATAGATCAAATATGTATCAACCAGGATTCAATACTTTACTATTGAACTTAACTGAGCATGTTTTGACTAAAAACGTCTTTTTCTACAATGATGAATGTTTTTTGCAGATCAGAGGAACAGCAATGGGGGCATCTTTTGCCCCCATCTATGCTGATCTATTCATGGCTTATATGGAAGAAATTATGATATATGATGATACACACAATTGGTTCTTACCTGATATTGATATATGGCGTAGATATTTGGATGATTGCTGGATGGTATGGAGATCGGATGAGTCATCTCTTCAAGAATTCATGGAATATTTGAATGATAATAAATGGGGAATACAATTTACCATTACACATGATCAAAAAACCATAACATTTTTGGATGTTTTGATCACAAGAAATATGGATAATACTTTAAAAACGGAAGTATTTAGAAAATTCCCCCAATACAACACTATTCTCCATGCCTCCAGCTTTCATCCAAAACATATCGCCAGAAATATTCCAAAGTCTCAATTCATCAGAATCAGACGTAATTGTTCTGACAAAACTAGTTTTGACTATCATGCTCAGGATTTGTGTAATAGGTTCCAGGACAGGGGTTATAAACCAGGATATGTCACAATGGCACATAGGCATGCTTTAGGTTTACATAGATCGGATCTTTTGAAATACAAGCACAAACCAGTCAAAAATAATATATTACGATTCACAACCACATATGGAAGAAACACAAACAGTTTTATGCAAATTATAAGGGATAATTGGAATATATTAGAAGCAGATGCTAGAATTAAGACAATTGTTCCTAATAAATGTTCATTTTCCTTTCGGAAAGGAAAGAATTTGGCAGGTTATTTTAATCACTACAAGCATCATTTGGAATCTTCGTTAACACAAGCTTATCAGACAACTATTTTGGGGGACAAACTTATTGGTTCATTTCCTTGTGGCCATTGCGTGAATTGTAAACACATGATAAAAACTAAGGAATTCACAAGCAGAAACAGCAGCAAAGTCTTTGATATTCAATTCTTTGCCAATTGCAATACCGATTGGGCCATTTACATGGCCTGCTGTACTTGCCATTCATTTTATGTTGGCCAAACCTCTAGATCAGTCAAACTAAGGGTGTCTGAACATTTAAGCGATATCAGATGTAAAAAACCATCTAACGCACTATATAAACACACACTTGTACATAATAAGGCTAAATTCAACTTCACAGTTATTGATAAAATTATTGGTGACAGAACCAATAAGTGTGGCTGGCACCAAAAACTTGATATAAAAGAAAAGAAATGGATCACCAAACTTGGAGCATTATTTAGTCCAGGTTTGAATGAATATTTATAAATATAATTGGTTCAACATATTGTATTACATTCAATTACACACATTATACTTTTGATGTATTTAAACTTGACATTATATCTTGATATATAATGTTTGATTGTAATTTATAGCAAATATATTTGTATAATTGATCTGGTATAAATTTTGATATACATGTTTGTATAATGATTAATATTAATGAGCTTGGTATTCTCAACCAATCACCTTTTTTTGATGTGTATTTAAGCATTGCATTATTGACTCTATATTTAACACTGAAGAAGGCCATATTGTATTTGGGCCGAAACCGGTATGTTTTTGAGCTTATATGCATTTTTGGTAGCTTATTATTAAACTACCTCTATGGACCATCCACCAGTTGCTGGCTTATTTCATTCAATTGATTTCTCCTCTTGCCGTGCAACTCCTTACGTGCAGGGGATTTTTTTGGTGATACAAGACTAAGGATGACAAAAATGTGTGGAATAGTGGATGGGAAGTGGATGCTATTTTGAAAATGGAAAATGGGGTTTTGCAACATTTGCCAAGTCTAATTTTTTGTTGACAGGGTCGGGTCTATATTATAACATTGAAGTTCTCTAACATCGAATGTTATAATATCGAACCCGTAATGTCGAACGCTGAAAACAGCGAAGGTGCAGGACATCAAATTCTTTCCCAGGGAAAGAATTCGGTGGGCCATTGCTGTGGCTTCGCTGTTTTCAGCATTCGATATCTTGGAGCGTTACGGGTCGGGTTCAGGTAAGTGTGTGATTGTGTGTAGGTTAGGGGGCGGGTTAGTTGAGTTAGGGTTAGGGAGCGGGTCAGGTAAGTGTGCGGTTGTGTGGACGTTAGTGTTAGGATGCGGGTTTAGGTAAGTGTGCGATTGTGTGTAGGTTAGGGTTAGAGGGCAGGTTAGGTGAGTTAGGGTTAGGGCACGGGTCTGGTAAGTGTGCGATTGTGTGTAGGTTAGGGTTAGGGGGTGGGTTAGGTGAGTTAGGGTTAGGGCACGGGTGAGGTGAGTGTGTGATAGTGACAGACCTTAGGGTTAGGTTTGGGTTAAGGTAAGTGGATAGCTAGTACTGTATGTAAAGTTTAGTTTAGGTGTAGGATTTTAAGTGTATGTGTGTGGATGGCTGGTTTTTGTGTGTGTTTGTGCTGTGTGTACGTTTCTCGGAATAGCAAATTTTTCCCTGGGAAAAAAATCACTATTCTGACTGTTCGATGTTTTCACACTTCGGTGTTTAGGGTTTGATATAATAACATTTGATGTTAGAGAACTTCGATGTTATGATATAGACCCGACAGGGTCAGGGGCACATTAAGATATGGAGGCCAGTCGAAAACTTGTTTTAGTTTTTCAGTAGCAAAAAAAAATCTTATTAATGAATGGAAAATGATACATGTACTCACTGTGGTCAAAAATTACATATTATCAGGAAATGTGCAAAAGTATGTAGAATATGTGGAATTGCAGGGCAGTTTTGGTTTGAGTGTAAAAAAAGAGACAATTCTGGAAGAATTATTCAAACACAGGACAGGTCAGAAATTGATGTTGGCTATAACAAAACAGTATAAATGAATAAAATTACATTCAAAAATATATGATAGAAAAGAAGGATAGAAATGAGTGGCTTTCTGGTGGACAAAAACAGGAGGAAGTGTTACAAAATTTTGAAGTGGATTGTAATATAATATTTCAAATTCATAAATTGGATGCAGTAGAAGAAAAAAGTAAAGATTTGAGAAAAGAAAAGCATAAAAGAGTTCTATTGGCGAGGAAAAGAAAAAAAGAATGCTTGAAAAAGTTATAAAAAGAGAAAGAGTACTGTGATGTTAATATAATTTAATGCAATAGTTTGATGGGCAGAGCTACAAGCATTGCTGTTATTGAGTGATGCAAAAAGGAGAAGGTGATATTTTTTGTCGGCAAGCTGTTAGATTTATCCCTGAATAGATATAATGCAGTTAGACAAGTTATGCAGTCATCACACAGCTTGGAATTTTGGTGCAGAAAGGTGTTTGGAGGTACTATTTTGTGAATATATTAAAGTTTTGAATATATGTGTTGTTAAACCAGGCTAATTAATTTATAGGTTCATAGGTGTTTACTAGAGTAATGACCACAAGAGCCTTTTTAAGCCTAGCCATGCATCCCAAAATCTCTGACAAGTTCTCATACCCTTGATGAGTGAAGCAGGAGCTTGGGAGGTGAAACATTTGCAAGCAGGGGCCTGGGAGATGAACAATTTACAGGCTACCTGTGTCCATTAGGGATAGATGCCAAACCAGGCATGAATTTCCTGCTCCCCATCCAACTGTCCAAGTTACACTTGAATTGAGCTAGGAAGGAACTCTGCTTCAATAGATGGGGAACCTTATCCAGCGAAGGGGTAGTCTCTAGGATATATACCTGTCTCTCCAGCACATCCTATTTATATCATAAGCAAGGTTTACGTCATTAGAACTGGCAATTCTGATCTGTTTGTTTTGTGGATATGTAGGATGCACATAAGAGTGGGGTCTGACAATACCTTGTAAGCCAGGCATAGATCTGCCCTCAACAGCCTGTAGGAGACAAAATACAGGGATAGGGCCTTGAGGCAGTCTGCATATGACATGGTACTTATGCCCTGTATTCTTTTATTGATGAACCTCTGTGGATGTTCTAATTGCTGGATATGTTTGGGTAGGTACATATGAAAGGGAGCAATGTACTAGGTCTGATGAATGCCATATACAGTGGAACAATGACTTTCTTGGACCTAGATGCCATGCCGTTGTTTATAAGTTGCCCAGCATAGAATGGTTTCCTCACTTCTTTAGACACATGGTGGTCAAAGGCTAGATTACTCTCTATGTGTGTCACCAAGTCCCTGACTACTGGGTCAACTCTTAGGGATGTGTTGTTAATATCATAGTTACCAGGGGTGGATAACTTCCTGAAGGATACTATTATACATTTCTTAGCATTTAGTTTTAGTCCATGGCTCTGGCACCATTTTTACTGATATTAGGAAGGACCTGATGTATTTAAGCTTATAGGTTTATATGCATATACTAAAAAAAGTAAGGGGCTAGTTGAGGACATTATGCCTTATGTTTTGGTTAATATGATCATTACTATAGTGGGATACTTTTATTGTAATATATGGATAAAGGAAAGAAAAAAAGAAATAAAGTTAAGTAGAATAAAAATATCATAAAATGGGATAACCTAAGACCTTCAAAATGTGATCAGTGGACTTCCAAAATGGAGAATTTAAAAGGGAAATTCACTACTTTTTCTTTTCTGAAGATGTTAGAGAAGTGTGTGCAGTGTGTATGTTTACATTTTTTTGGATCTTAAAGGTAAACCAATTGTGGGAGGATCATAAATAAATGAAACTTTTTTATAAGTCCTGGATTGATTGGCGGGTGAGTTTTAAAAAAAAGTATATGAAAGTATATTTCCAAACCGAAAAATTATGTAGAAGATTTGATAAGCAAAAAATATAATAGTTTACACAGGGAGGCATGAGCTTATTTAGAGGATGATGACATTAAGTTTTATGATGTTAAAATAAAATATTTGAAGGGAATAAAAAGAAAATAAGTAATTTATTGTATAAACCTAAATAATGTATTAAACAACAAAGAGAAAAGGTATTGCCATTTTTTGGAAAAATCAGTAAAGAAAGACTATTAACTGATGAAAAAAGAAAAGATAAAGAACGAAACATAAGATATAAACAGGAGGGGATTATGAATAGCATAAAAGATTGTATTAAAGAGATGTATATTAACAAATCTAATTTAACTAGAATAATCTAGCATGTTTAAGAAGCTAGGGAGCTATGTAATAAAGAGATCACATTGGGTGAAGTGGATGAGGTTATAAGGTTTCTTAAGGAAGATTCTATTTCCTGAATAGATGGGATGGGATATGGATTATACAATAAGTTTCATATAAAAATGAAGCAAAGACTTAATGTATTATTTAATGAGATGTTAGATGGGGAAGAATTATGAAAGGAAGTTTATGTTGGTATTATTAAATATATTTGGAAGAAAGGAGAAAAGAAAGATTTAAAAAATTAGATACCTGTTATATTAATTAATTCAGATTATAAAATATGTATGCAGATAATTCAGAATAGATTTGTATATATAGATATTAGAAGGTAGTTTTGGGATTAAAGGTACAGATACTCAAGAATTATTAATTATTTTAATTATTATAAAAATATAGTAAGCAATTAATTGAGAAAGAAAGAAGATGTTAATATTTTAATAGAAGACGTAAACAAGGCCTTCAGTAATGTGGATTATAAAGCTTAACAGAAGATTTTGAAAAAAATATGGAGGGGAAGAAAAAAAATCTGTATTATTTAAAATCTGTGTATTACAAAGCATTTTAGTCAATTGTTTGTTTTCTAAGAGTTTAAGGATTAAAAATGGGTGCATAGTGTTTTGTTCACCGTAATTATGAACAGTTTGGTTAGTAAGACGTAGAACAACATGAAAAAGGTAATGTGCAGAATAGGATAAGAAGTATATCTACCAAGTTTAATGTCTTGTACTGATAATATTATGAATATAGCAAAATATAAATTGTAGATAATGGAAATGTTATTTTTACATGATTACTTTACCGAAACATGTGGGTTTAAATTTGAACAAGGAGAAAAATATAGGCTTTGGTGAATGTAATAGAATTGTAGAGGTATACTTCAATAAAAAAAAGAGTTTAATCTGTTGGGTGTACCATTTCAGAGTAGATGTGGTGAACAAAAGGTAGGAGGACATTTTTGTTCCATTAAATACATTAGTTTATTTTGGAAGTCTTTTAGGTTATCTTTTAGAAACACAGTTTAATTAATAAACTCTTATATTATTAATCAAAATTGTTATTTTCCAAAGTAAAACATACACAGTGAGTCAAACATGGCAAAGGCTTTTCCTTGGATGTTTGCTGTTACTAGTGAGTCATTTATCCATTTTGCAGTTCCTTTTTGTATAAAATTGCTATTTTGCTAAACTGAATTAATTAAAGAAAGAGATATCTTGCAAATATTGTATTGTTTTCTTTGTGGTTCTAGATCAAATCCTGTGAAGAAGATATGATTTATTTAATCAGGAATGAAGGGAGTTTAGATTTAAAGAATCCTAATGTTTATGGTACATCTCTGCTTATTTATTGGATGATAAAAATAGTAATTGTAAATGTAATATGAGCACTAAATGTTTGATGGAAAATAAATATAAAAAATGTTGAGAATGACGTATCAGAATAAAAGGAAAGTTGTTGTTCTTCTTCTTCTTTCTGCTTTTCCTGATTAGGGGTCGCCACAGTGGTCCGCTAATGATTGACAGTAGATTTTTATGGTGCCGAGGTGCCAGCCCGATGCCCAGCCTTCAACAAAGGCATGCCCATTCATGCATGTCTTTTGAATGCCACTCGACCGCGATGAGGACATGCAGACTCCACACAGAAGGCGCTCCAGCTGGGAATCGAATGGGAGAACCTCTTGCTGTGAGGTGACAACGCTACCGCTGTACCACTGCAGCTAGAAAATAGAGACATCATAAGTTTAAAAAGAAATATTTTTACATATGTAAATCTGACTAAGAGTAGGAAAGAATGGTATGAAAATATTATGTTTTTGTATGCAAATCATTGAGAATAATTAAAATGTGAGGATGCAAGAACTATTAAAAGAAGAAAAAAAATGTCTGGAAAGATTTTATTTTTGTTAAGTTTTTTTTTTATGGAGGCTTACTATAAATACACTTTCTGTTAATGGAGATATGTCATATAAATAAAGGGGGGCAGATTATTTTATATGAAGTTAGAATTATCTGAGCATGTTTTTTAGGGTATGAAGGAGTTAACAAGGTATGGAATGTAGCATGTAAGGAAAGGTTATTAGAGTACATAAAAAAGTTAGAGGAAATGAATATGGTTATGATCCTGTGTAGGTTTTATGAAAGCAAAAGTGAAGGAAAATGAATTATAAAGTTATTTGAGGTTATTTGAAAAAAATTGGTGTGCAAGAACAGATTACATTTTGTTTAATAAGTCTTGGAATTAGCTAACATTTTAAGGAAGATTAGGAGATGCTGGTAGCTACAAGAGTGGGAGTAATTTGAAATATTAGCTATGTATAATTATGTGCAAATTATATATAAATAAGTTTAAGACCTCTGTTTATTATCTCATCCAAATGACAAATCACTCAGGAGTGCTGCACCCCACTTATGCTGCACCATCTGTCAGCAATCCATCTACCTGATGTGAGAATTGAACCCACACCCTCTTGCACCAAAGGTGAGGGTGCTACCTGTTGTGCCACTGACACTAAGAAAGTTAAAGAGGGGCAGGGCATACATATGAAGCAAAGTCCGTGATGTTCTCAACATGAGAGACAGATAAGAGGCAAATTACCCTACTCCACTTAAAAAGTTAATAGAACATTTTTTGCAGTAACATGGATTTTCTAAACATTTGAGCAACAAAGTCTATGTATCTCTAGTAATTGCCATTACTGTTTGACTCTAAACCTTTATGATTTTTAACCTTCAGTGGTTTATCAGAAAATTAAGACCCCAGTGATGGCGTAGCAGTTACTACAGAGGACTAATTCTTTAAACTCTTGGTGAGCTACTTCCTGTACTCAAAGGGACATGGTTTGCTTTTTCTACCTCTTTTTTCTTACTGTGTGACTTTGATTAGGTTGCTTAACTAGACAGTGCTCCTAGGTTATCCCTTTATCTGGTTTAAAATATAGAAAAAAGGAATGATAATGCTATCTTACATGCTAATACTTATGTGCAGTTAAAGAACAACAAGAGAAGAACCAGATGATGGTCAAATGGGACCCTATGCAGAGTAATAGACTAGACCCCCCCCCCCCACTACAGCCATACCAATATCCCATTACATAGCTGTCTCTCACCAGTTATTAATAAATACTATTGAAGCCTGCCAGTGTGCATATTGTTTTCTTCTTTACTTTTACAGTGATCACGCAGATGTAAACATTTTACAGCAAAAAGCCTGACAGCCTTTTAGTAAACAAAATATCCTCACATTGAAAACAGCATAAGCAGTAGCAAATGTCTCTTCCTTTGAAATTCACATTTATTAAAACTGCATCTGGCAATCCATTAAACTGCAGACATGCAGGGATTCATAGTCAAACAAAATATAATGAAGTACATTTTGAGGCTATCTGAAGGGTGCAGGAATTCAAAAGACAAATGTGTAATGAATTTGCAAACAGCTTGTGACAGCCTAGTGAACAGAAGTGTCTTTTCAAGGGCAGTCCATGAGCACTGTCTGGTGAAGTAACTTGGTCAGACTCATACTAGACAAACAAAGGCAGAGGAAATGAAAAGATGCAATACAGGCTCATTAACAGCTCATAGCCTTAACCCATCTGCAATAAGTACCGAGCAGTTGTTGCCCAACATAGTACATTTTACTCCTTTGTAACTGTGACAAAAAAACAAGTTAAATTAAAAATGCATTCACAGTTAATATATTAACATTAAACTCTTAACTATGTTCATAGGTTCATAGGAGGTTAATAGGGTAGCATCTCTAGAGCCCTTAAAAGCCTAGCCATGTTACTCCCAAGTTGCCTCAATTGTCCTTGGTTAGATGGATGTACTTCACAGAGTGAGACTATGATAAACACCAACTACTGATATCCTTGAGGAACATGGATGCTACCCCTGTGGTGAATTTGCAATCTCCCATCCATTTGTCAAGGCTGCACTTGAATAGGGTCAGTGAGGAGCTTTGCTTCATGTGCATTAGAAGTTTATTCTAGAGTAGCGGCAATCTCTGGGAGATATATCTGCCTCTCCAGCATGTTCTGTTAATGTCACAGGCTAGGTTAAGATCCCTAGAATGTGTGAATGTTGTGCCATTTGACTTGCGGATGTGCAGCATATCCATCAGCACAGGGTCAGAGACTATCCTGTCGACCAGGCACAAGTTGCCCCTTAGCAGCCTATACGATACAGAGTACAGTGACAGAGCTTTCAGTCTATCCATACAAGTCATGGTTTAGAGGCCCAGTATTTTTTTGGAGACAAACCTCTGTGGTCTCTACAGCTGCTACAGGTGTTTGGTAAGGTACATGCAGAAGTGAGCATTGTACTCTAGTGATGGTCTGATGAGGGTTGAGTACAGTGGAGTTATAACATCCTTAGACCTGGATGCGATGCCTTTACTTATGAGATGTGCAATGTAGAAGGCTTTCCTTACCACTGTGGAAACTTGGTGGTCTAAGTTCAAATTGCTATCTACCTGTGTTCCCAGATCTCACACCACTGGGTTTGAACTTGGGGAGGGGGTTTGCTGTCAATATTGTAATTAGCATTAAATTCCCCTTTGCCAAAGGGGATAATAATGCACTTTTTTGCATTTAATTTTAGACCGTGGCTTTGGCACCAGTCATTTGTCTGTGTTAACTTCTCATGTAATATGTTAACATCATTGGGGACTCAGTGATTGCACCCAATTTGCAATCATCAGCAAACTTGGTAAGCTAAAGGCCATCTACTTTAGCCTGGACTTCTGAGAAATAAATTACAAACAGTAAAGGGCCCAGCACAGATCCATGTGTTACGTTACTTGTGATGGGTCTACTGGTAGAGGTGGATTCACCAACTTTGACAGTATGTGTTCTGTTGGAAGCCAGTTGGGTACCCATCTGGTGATGTAAGGGTTAATTCCCAGCTGGGAGAGTTTATTAATGATACCTAAGTGGGGGATTTTGTCAAAGGTCTTGGCTAGGTCAAGATAGGTAGTATGCACTGTCTTACTTTCATCCAGGGCTTTGGTGACTTTGTCAAAGACATCTACTAGGTTTAATAAGTATGATATACCCTTAACAAAGCCAAACTGCTTTTGTCTAGAGTTTGAAGGTCACCTTTGTCCTTGTTGATAAGATCCATGATAGTTCCTTCCATGGCCTTGCAGATGAAGCTGGTTAGACTTATGGGTCTATATTTCCCAGAGTCAGTTGATGTGCAAGGGGATTACTGTTGCTGTTCTCCACTCTGCTGGAACAAAGCCAGTTCTCTGGTTATGGTTAAAGAGAATGCCAAGTGGGTTTGTTAGGTCCTGTTTAGATTGCTTAATAAGCAACCTGGGATATTATCTGGTACCACTGATGCCATGTGTTTGGCCTTTGAGTGTGCAGATATGATTTCATCTCTAGAGATGCTAGGTAGAGAACTGGTGTCAGGTATACCTTTGGGTATGTCTGGTGGGGGCATGGGGGTAAAGTTTGCAACAAAATTGTCAGCTAACAGGTTGACAATTTCCTCTGGTATAGTGTGAGTGGTACCATCTACTACTAGTTCAGCACATAGCTGGGTATTCTGTTTTAGATTTCAGAGATAGTTAATGAATGCCTTATAATTATCCTTAGCAAGGGATGCTATTCTAACTTCATAATTAGCTTTAGAATATCTGCTTCGGTGAGTACACCCAATAGATTAAACTCTTTACAAGACTTCTGATTTGCTTATTCATGCTGTTGAGGGAAGTCTTCCTTTGCTGAGTCAGTTCCCTCTTGTTTTTGGATGTCAGTTTCTTCCTTTTGTTATATAACCTTTTTATACTTGAGGTACACCAGGGTGGCTTGTTTTTTCGGGAAGACCTGTTTTTTATCCGGTCAGTACATCCGAGTCTATACAGTTGTTTAAGTGTTTATACAGGGCATTTGTGTATACCTCTGCAGAGGAGTCATTGTTGCCTGTGATTGTGTGGGGTATAAAACTTTTCATACCATCACTTAGTAGGTTGTAGTTTGCTTTGGAAAAGTTTTATAGCTTTTTTGCTCCTGTGGTGGTGACAGGTTCAATAGTTACTTTGAACGAGACTGATTTATGGTCTGACCTTACCAGGGAGAGCATCACATGGGGGGGGGTGCAGTGACCCTCACATGTTGGAGAGTACTACATCTAGGACATTTGAGCCCCTATTTGGGGTGCAGACTATTTGTTCCAGTGCATTTGTATTGACAAAGTCCCCAGTGGGGGAGCATGTTTGTGCTCATGTATGCCACCCAGTGGATGATAGGATAGTTGAAATCTCCAGTGACTAAGGTGTTTGGGCTGTATGGCCAGTGACTCTATTAAGTCCAGGTAGGTGGTGTGCTTTTCTGAGTTCATGGTGGGGGACATAAAGCTAACAATGATGTGATAGGATATTTTGCCTATAGTTAATTGGAGATAGAGTAGTTCAAGAGATTCGTACTGTTTGACCAATCTTGAGGTTTATTTGGCTTTAATGAAGATGTATCCACCACTACCTTTGTTTTTTTCATGCTCATTTTGAAGTCTGAATGTATGGAAGGCACTGTAGCCTTGCATGGCCGGGGTGCTCTCCATGGCATTGAACCATGTCTCAGTGACTGCACAGATGTTAGCATCTTCCAATGTGAGGAGTGCTTCCAGGGAGTGCAGTTTCATGTTGAGACTGCAAACATTAAGCAGCAGCACCTTGAGTTTGTTACATTAGAAATTTTGTTGTTTAGACATTGCTTAAAAAAGGCACTATTGTGGATGCAAGCACCTTTGCCACTATCCAAAAACCTAGATGAGACAGGTACAGACCAAAGCAGCATGGCCTGTCAACCATGACTTCCCAGGCTGACAGATACTGGCTCCCCCTGGACTGACACTACAAGCTAAGCCAATTGTTAAAGTCGATGATATTTTGTTTATATTGTGGCATCTTCCTGGATGAAGGTAGAATGCTGCTTAGGGCTAGGATCATACCCACCTGGGACACACAACCTGAGAGTTCAGTGATGCCTCTTTTCATACAGTCCAGAGAGGATTGTGTCAAGAAATTCACCCCAATGTGGACTGTGACAAAGTCACAATGGTACTTCTTGTTGAGTGACATGAATGCATGTGTGATTTGACAGATCCTGGCATTTGACAGACAGCTGACCGTGACCTTCTCCTTATCCAGACTGGTGAGGGGTCATGAGTATGTCTCACTCTGGAGTTGCCTATGACCAAGACATTAGGTTTTGAGGTGTTTTGTCTTAGGGAATTATTTGCTAAGAATATTGGTGTATGTGTTATTATGTGTAGTGGTTTAATAGCAGTGGGTGCCAAGTGATGTACATTTGAGAGGTCTCTGATCTTTTGGTAGGCTTCTAGTGAGTACCTCTTCGTATGTGAGCTTATGTGTCGAAACCTCATTTTGTGTGAGAAGTGAAGTGTGTGTGCTGACAACCTGTCTGATGCCTGATTTGTTGTTACGTGAGAGAATATATTCCAGTTTCACAGACTAATTACTTTTCACACATAGGGTATTTGTTTCTTTTAGGAATAAGTGGTTGTCATTATACATAAGGCAATTACTTCATTGCCTCAGAATGCCCATGTCAGTCAGACTGGCCAGTGAAATGATGGGAAACTGCCCATCCATTATAGCAGGATTTTACCGTATGTACTATTAGGGAAGGGAGTGGGCTAGTTTGACCAGTTTTGGTGCTAGGATTAACAATTATTATTAACAAAAATGCTTGTTCTATTGAAGGCTATGGATGATAAGTTTGGCAATGCTGCTCAGTGCATCCATGGTGCAGTAGGGAAGCTTGGGAGGGTTCCAATGAGAGATGTCTAGAGGAAAATTGAGTTTCAAGGCATGTGCGTCTATACAGGGTACCACTAACCCCTGTTGCATGGTGCACTGCAATGCACAAATGCTAGTCTTAAATTTAGATGAAATGAAAACACTTTTAAGCTAATCTACCAATAGGAATTCACACAAGGAGGCTTCCTCTAGCAATCCCCAGCTCAGACAAGGCTGGATCCACACTCTTCTGCCAATAGGGTGCAGGGGAGCCTTTCCTAATGTAAGATGGCTGGTTTAGTGCTCAAGTGTATCAATAACAGGCTAGATTCAGCAGGTATGAATCTAGTTTTTGCTATCTAGGTATCAGAACAATACACATCAAGTGCAGAGAAGTGCAAAAAATACTTAGAGCCCTTTTGTGTTTCCCAGCTCAGATAGAGCAAGTAAACATCTACTGCCACTAGATGAGTTATCCCAGTCGTCCTAATGTAAAAGCACAGTAAAGGAGTGTCTGGAGTGAAATGCTACCACAAACAAACTTAAACAGTATGAAATGTTACTACAAACAAACTTAAAGGTATAGATACAGCAGTGTACTTCAAACAGCTTATAAAAGTGTTATCATTCAATAAAAGTACTTCGCTTTGAATAAATGTGCCATGAACCACTCAATTTATAAAGACACTAAAAACAAGATAAGCTGATTAATAAACCCTCCAGCTAATAAAGTTACATTCAGAAATCTCAAATGTTTCCCCATCCTAAACAGACCAGGCTACCTCCAGTGCACTAAATGGAAAATCCACTGACCTCTTTTGATGTAAAAACACTTGTTTGCTAGAGTGTAAAAATATACTACTTTATCCAGCAGCTAGCTAGATAATAAAGTGAGATCAAGTAGAACAGACAATGGGAGGCAACATGCACTCATTCAATCTAAGCACAAGGAAAGGCAAATAAATAATTCAGGATATCAACAGCAATGTAGAAAGGGAGGAGCGTATTAAGCTCATGAGGGTGGGTGGGAAACACAGTAGGGAATCACCAGCCATGCTATAGTATTTAAGTATCACTCAAGAGACAATTAGCCAATGAAAAAAAAATGAAAATTGTGTAGCCTAGACAATTTAAGTGTCTATCTCTCATATAGAACAAACACCAAGCTAGGCAGATTTTTTAAAACAGAAAACAAAATGGAGGAGGTGTCAGAAAGCAGCTTTATCAGTCACAGACAAAAAATATAGGTTTCCTCACCCAGCAGGGAACCACCAGCCATGCTTTAGTTGATGCAGGCTTCAAATCTTTTTAGACAATGGCAAAGGCCCAGAATTTCGCTAAGTATGTAAGTATCATTCCAGAGACAATTTATCCAATGGAAAAAAAAACATGTGAAATGTGCCACCTGGATAATTTAAGTATTTATCTTTCACATAGAACAAAAACACCAGGCCAATCAGATTTATAAAAGCAGAAAACTAAATGGAGCAGGTATCAGAAAGCAGCTCTATATAGTCACTGACAAAAAATAAAGGTTTCCTCACCAAGCAGGGAATCACCAACAGTGCTTTAGATTATGCAGACTTCAAATCTTTTCAGACAACGGTAAAGTCCCATAATTTCACTGAGTATTAAGTATCAATCTAGAGAAAATTTAAGCAATAAAAAAAACATGTGAAATGTGCGGCCTAGATAATTCAAGTGTCAACCTCTTACATAGGAGAAAAATGCCAGGCAAATCAGGTTTCTTAAAACAGAAAACAAAATGGAGCAGGTATCAGAAAGTTGCTCTGTCAGTCACAGACAACAAATTAAAAAAACAAAAAACTAAAAAATGTCACGATGCTCCTCAGCCTTAAGTGCCCCACCAAAAATAGTTAATGGAGGTCTGGTAATTGATGTGGAGGATTAAGCTTACAGCTTATGGTACAGGGTTTGATTTTCTCACTCACTGACACTGAGTAAGTCTCTGAATCAGAAACTCCTAGTAACTGGGGCATTCACACAGACACACACACACACACACACACACACACACACACACACACACACACACACACACACACACACATGCACTTGAGCTCCATATTTTCCCCTTTTATTCATAAACATTTTACCTAAACCCCCACATATAATCTCAGGGGTGTCTTTCAGTTTCAACCCACCTAACTCCAGAAACTAAACTTCATTGCACTGACCATGCATGCTCCATGTTAGCAACTAAACTATGGCACTCCTTTTTTTCAGAAATGTCCAAAAACACTTTGACAACAGCTCAAGAAACACCTCTTCACCCAAACAATGTGAAGCTGCACTCACACAGTTTCTGTTGCATGAATCTGCAGCTGTTTTATACCCCTTTAACCCTATTTCATCCTTCCTTATCTCATCTTGTCATCCCCTCACTTACTGCTTGTCACTATCCCATATCCCTCTTCTCTTTGCATTTCTCACACTTCCACTCATTTCTATACCTCTTCCCTATGCATGTCTCTCACCATTTCTCTGTCTTCTCCCCCATGGTATCCTTTTTCTGCAACCATTTTCACTTGCCTGTTTGGATATTTTTCATGCCTGTTTATATAATAATATGCTACTATCCCTGTAGCATAAGCCATCTCAGTCATTATAGGTTTCATGGGTGAATTATGGATGCATCTAATCCAAAAATCTCATCTAAGCGGAATTCCATTTGTTTATCCATGTTCTGACTTTGTAAACTACTTCTTGAACTAAATGTTGTGGCATATGTTTTGCATCTATAAATATATAATGCATATGTTTTATATCATATCCTTCTATCTGTAAATCTTTGGTTCATTTCTTTTGTGATCTTATTCATCTGGGGTGTGTTGCAAATGGTCTTTAGAGATCAGTGCACTATCTCAATAAACAAACAGAAACAAATAAATAAATACATAAATAAATGTATACATACTCACACACACACACGCGCACATACACACACACACACAGACACACACACACACACATACACACACACACACACACACACACACACGCACACACATATATATATATATATATATATATATATATATATATATATATATAAATACTTATTGATTCACTATTTTATTTTGAATTAAAAGAATAAAAAAGTCACATCAATAACATTTCCATACAGACCGCTGTATCTGATCAACATTATACTTTATTTCATTTATTTATTTATTTTATTTATTTATTTTGCGGTGGTGCAGCGGTGGCATTGTTGCCTCACAGCAAGAGGTTCTCCCATTCAATTCTCGGCTTGGGTTGGGAGTGCCTTCTGTGTGAAGTCTGCATGTCCTCCCCGCAGTCGAGTGGGCATTCGAAAGACATGCGTTGAATGGGTGTGCCTTTGCTGAAGGTTGGGCGTCGGGCTGGCAACTCAACACCATAAATAAAACTAACTGCCAATCATTAGTGGACCGGAGTTCTGCTGTGGCGAGCCCTAACCTGGAAAAGCCGAAAGACAAACAACAACAACATTTTATTTATTTATTTATTGCTTTTGTTGACAATGGCAATCCAACTTGTCTGTGGTTACCCTTTTTCAGTAGGGACCTGAATAGAAAGGCTCCAGTTACAAAACAGGCAGATTTATACAACAGAGAAAATGCAGAGCTTAAAATTACAATACAGTAGCTAAAAAGCAAGTATTAGAAATTACAGTATAATCGTTACATTCTACTACATGACAAATTGGCATACACAGTGAGATTTAAAATGTGAAATTACAATTTACATTCATGGATAGGAGAAACCTGAGAGAGGAGGTGTAAGAGATATGAGCAGAAAGCAGAGAGGATGTCAGGAAAAGTGAGTTGTGTGTATAGCTGTTATGTGATTTGGAGAAACAAAAGTTCTAATGAAGTTGAGTTAGTTGTGGGAGTTAGTGGATATGCGTTAGAATTTGCTGCAGGAAAAACTTGTTAGAGGTAAGTAGACACAGAAGTGGCAGTAAGGGCAAACTGACAGAAATCACTAGGAACATTACATTGAAAATTTATTTTTCTGAGGTATATAGAGGTAATGTAGGTGTGTAAGTGCCAATGTAGTCTAGCCTGTGAAGATGGAAGAGCAGAGCAAAGTGTTTTTATGTTGGTGTTTTATCAAGTTTTTGAGATAGGTTGCTTTGTTTTATGATGGTATTATGGATAGCATTCCAGGTGCTGGAACCATAAATTGAGTACAAAGACACAGCAGCTGAATTTTAGTTGTAGTTATTAAGCACTTGTCTGTAGATTGTAGTGATGGTGCAGGGCTGTAAGGTTCCAGTAAAGTTTGAAGTGCAAGACAGTTTTCAATCTTTTTTATGATTTAATGATAATATATACAAACTCAGAGCCTATACAGGCCATTAAAGAGTTTGCCTTATTGTTGATGCTGATGCAGGTGCAATATACTTAAGCTCTTGATCTAAAGCCACTGCAAATGTATCCAAATCAGCAATACATCTTATATGTATGGTAGGTAGTTCCATAGCCTTCTTGCTGTATGGTACAAAAAAAGAGTCTTTCAATTTAGAGCTCACGTTAAGAAAACTAACCAGAAAATTGTGTTCCTTGTGTTGGGAGTATGAATTACAAATGCAGTATCCAGTGTTGCTGCCTCAGCTTCATCATATAGGCATCAGTAAACTAAAAGTAAATCTGTAACCTATCAAAAGCAAGGAAAGATGTCCAAGTCTGTCACAATAGGAAAAATGACAAAGAACCCCTAAATGTCTTGTGATAGTCTTCTGAAGGGATTGTAGATTATATTATCAACAGTTGCTAATTGGGTAATGGAGAGATAGTGTGGAAATTCTAGCCAAACCAACTGTTTTAGGCTAGGAATTGATGGTATTTAGCAAACTGGTTGGTAGTAAATTTAACTATCTTGTTATAGCATTGCTCAGTTTTTGTGCATAGAGATTACAGAATGTTTTTCTACATGAGGGCATTGCATTTTTTTTTTGCAATGCTGTTAAAAAGTGGTTGCTACGGTATAGGAATCCAATTTTTCAGTAGGTTATCTTGATAGCTTGTTGTATTTGAATACCAAACCTTTAGATAGCTATCTATAGTGACACCAAGTAGCTTTATGTAAGGCAAACATTCAATAGGAGTATTGTTTGATGATGTGTTGTAGAAGTTATGTTTTTATAGGATGCAGATTTTGGCATTAAAATCAGTAAGTTTGTTTTCTAGCATTCAGCCAGAGGTAAGAATTGTTGAGACAGATTTCTATAGAAGGAAAAAATTTGGGGGTCTTTTCCTGAAAATCTTGGAGGGATTTAGCTGTGGTTATCAGTGCAATATCATTAGCATTCTAAATTAGCTGTGTCATAAGTAATAGTGTAGAGATCATTAATAAAAATGTTAAATATTATGAGGCTGAGATGGACAAGGATAGTGATTGTTTTACCATTCTGCTGCCTGTTCTCTTTGTTAGAAAGATAGCTATGGAACCAGGAGCTGGAGGTGCCAAGGCCTAATGAGGGCAGTCTGTGGAGAAAAATCTGATGGGATACAGCATCAAATGCCTTAGATAAGTCAAGGAACAGAAAAGAAGCAAAGTTTCAGAGTCCCATTGATATGATGGTGAAATTAAGCATAGCTGTGGCAGTGTGATGTGGCATGAAGTAGTGTTAGGCAGAGAAGAGGAGGCTGTTCCCTGTTTAGTGTTTGAGAAGTTGGGACTATATAACCTTTTTAAGAATTTTTGAAAATGGAGAAAGAATGCCTATGAGGCAGTAATTAAAAAAGTCAGTGGAATCTCCTACTTAGTAGAAAGGAATAAATAGTGACTTTTTTCAAACAATGGGTATAATTGCTTTGTTAGATCTGTTTATGAGGACAGAGATAAGCTTTGCTAAAGAGTTGGCAGTCATGGTAATCTATTCAGAGTGAAGATTGTCACCAGCGAGAATTGTGGGCTTAGCTTATGAAGTAGTTTTTTGAGAGTGGAGATGTAAACTGTGCTGATGCAGAAGACAGAGACTTTAGAAGATAGTTCTGCAGAGATGAGGATGGAGGTATGTGGATGTTTGGTTATGAGGTAGATGGCTGAAGGTATGAAGTATAAGTTGAGTTAGTTAGAAATAGGTTTAGTATAGTTGGTGGTAGTACGGTTTAGTTGGTCTGAGCAGCCTGGATTTATTAAATTGCTAATGAAAGACCTGCAATGTTTGGGGTACTTAGTGTGTGTAGTAGGGATTGATTTGGACTAATTATTTGTTTATTTATTTATTTTTAGATCTGACTGACTTGTGGTGACATTTTGTAGATTTGTCTCGGTTTTATTAGGAAGCCATTATTTCCAGACTTTGCTCTGGCTCTAATAAGTTGGTTCTGTGAGCCAAGGAGTGGGGTTGCATATGATTCCTTTTCATCTGGCTGGGGCTAACTGTTTTAATACAGTGGAAAAAGTGTTTTAAGATATACAGCTGTACCATTCAGAGGGAGAATTGCAAGCTTTCAGTATTTCTGTGAAAATATTGTTTAAATGAGCTAAGTTGTGGACTTTACTATACTATACTGGTTCTACTTTTTTGAGGTGGAGTTGGCAATCATTTTACAAATATTGGTAAGGAATAAATCCCAGAGTTTGGTTGGGTGCCAAAGGTTTTTCTTGGGTCAGATGTGAAGGCTCAGTCTAGAATACAAAATCTATTAGAGTGGTAGCTGCATCTGGTTGGAGAGGTAATTTGTTATGTGACATTGTGCAGATTTATGACAGAGGTAGGGTTAGGAGTGGAAATAGATTGCCAGTCAATATTTGCATCACTTAGGTTACTGGTTTATTGGTTGACGTTTATGGATAGCCATTACAGAAGGTCTCTTAAAGTTGAATTGTAGTTGCCTGGGGAAATGTAAACAGTGACAAAACAGATATTTATTTATTTAGTTAAGTTATTTATTTATTTATTTTACATTTGTTTATTGGGAAAGTTTGACTGGGGTGAGAGCCCATTTTCAGTGGAGGCCCAGGCAGAAAAGCTCCATTGACAATCAGCAAAAATGTACATTTGAATAAACCATGAAATCACATTGATGGAAAGATGACATAGTAATACAAAATACTAGTCCAAAACCATCTTGGTTAATAGGTACAGATACAGGATTTGCATTAGGAGAATATATCCAAGTTACAAGAGGACTATACAAATTGTATGGTTTGGATAGGGCTATGCTAGAGGATAGTTAAATGGGAATTAATATGTACCCTAGGAAATAATGGGCTATGAAGAGTGATGGGAGGGGAGGAATTGCAATAGAGGGGAGAAAGGGGTGAGAAAGAATAGGTAACACAGAGAGTAATGTAGGGGTATGTATGGGAAGAGGCAAGTGTGGACCCAAACATGAAAGAAAGAAGATGATATTAGAGCTTGGGGTATTTGAACAGAAGTAGAAATTTGAGTTAGGACAATCTGGGTAGGGCACAAAGTTAAGGAGAAGGTATAATAAGTAGTGAGGGGTAGAGTAAAGTATGGGTTATTTGGTAGGAGGGGGATATGGACTGAAATAATTATGGTTAGTTAGTGGATGGGGGAGGGGAATATAGTAGTAAAGAGAAAAAATATAATTACATACGATCGCCATTAAGATTGTTGGACTGTAGGTTGGAAAATAAATTGACAGGAGGAGCGTGATTTAACCATATTTTTTGTAAGCATTGACTTTTAAGAGGAAGAGCAGTGTTTCAGCATTTTATTCAGCATTACCTGCAAGCCTTATAATATCAGATGTTTAATGTCTGGCAAAGCTGCACACTTCAACAGGATTCATATTATTTTTGATATATTAAAAGCAATATGGAAATTTTGCATATGCTTTTTAACAATATTTGCAGTGTATTTAGTGCCTGTTAAATAAGCAATGGGTTATCAGGTATCAGTGATAAATAAGCAATAGGATACCAAGCATCAGTGATAAATAATGAATGGGATTCCAAGTATCAGTGATACTTTTTTCATCTTCATGTTCTATTTCAGATTGCATGATGCAGTAATCCGTCTTACATAACTTTCATGATATTCCTGCAGATAGTCAAATACTGCTAATATACATAAGTATTACAATAAACAATCATTTAAACATTATTGCAGTGGTATACACTTAATAATCATCACAGTCATTCCATGTTTTCTTCTGGAAAGCCTAAATAAGCAGATGCTGTATCATTTCATCTTAAAGATGTAGCTGCTATATCCCATCTTAAAGAGCTTATCACATTCAACAAAGTTTAATTGAGTTTCATGGAGGCTGACAGTGTCTGACTTCTGCAGCAGTATACACTTTAAACTTCTTAATTGGTAAACAGAATTGTTCACTCCTTTGACATCCATGCAATTTACTTCATGGTAACTTTGATTGTAATATTATTTCAAAGGATATCTAATGGTCCACCACCAGGCCATATTCCACACCATCAGCTTAATGACATACTTGACTTTCGGATGTTTCTGGTGGCTTCCATTATTGTTGCTGAAAGTTTCTTGTTATGTATTAATATAAAATAAATTTTTAAATAAGCTATAATATATGACCATCATCCCATCTTTTACCTTAAAACTGTACATTGTTATCCTGTGGCAAGCAGCTGCTGGCCTATTATAGCTATAGTAACTAGCACTGGCTTTACAGCTGCATCCAGCTGATGCAGAACATCGTTATCCTGTGGCAAGCAGCTGCTGGCCTATTATAGCTATAGTAACTAGCACTGGCTTTACAGCTGCATCCAGCTGATGCAGAACAAATCTAACCTTTTTAATGCCACTGCTAAACTCAGAGCAACAAAGATGGTGTACTTGGTATTCTGGTAATCATAAATCTCATCATGTGACCTACTGTGTGTTTCACTGGATATTTGAAAGTAGGAATCAAATTTAAAGCTTGTTTATAATTAGAGCAATATGTTCATATCTGCTCAAGGGGAAAATCTGAAAATGCTTGCATATTTTATCATGTCCTCTTCAGATAATCGACAGAGCACGTGGTCAAATGGATAAATGTCAAACAAAAATTATCGAAGCGCACAATGTCAAATGCAGCTATGTGAAGGGGAGCTCTCTTATCTTAGATCACAGTACAGTGAGGACTGAAGAATTTGCTATTGGGTCTTGGAGCTGGGGTGTATAAATAGCAGAGAGAATGGACCCCCCCTGTGCAAAAGACCTGTTTCTGTCAGATTTGTTTTTCAACATTGTGCAGTTTGATAATTTGGTTCAAAATTTAGACTGATTATTTGAAGTAGATGCATTTTGTAATGTATTTATATTTAATGGAGTTCAGTGTGCCATATTAATAATTTGCTTATTTAGTTGTATCTGGCTTTTTGGACCAAGATGTTTCCATTAACTGCTTGCATTCTAATTTGGATAGGCATACCATATAGTTTTGCCTTCATCTGGCTGATTTGCTCGGCATGATGCATACCTCTCAACTGTCCAGATTTTCACAGAATGTCCATATTTCTGCTTCATATTTTTGGTCTGGTCCTCATAAAAGTTGTGCTTTTCTGGCAAATCAGTGAAGAGAAGTCACAAAATAATGACAGAAATTTGAGTTTCATATTTCTTATCCTTCATAAAATGCATACTAATGCAAATACTGTTATTTTAGCAACTTTCTAAGTTTATAAGAGCAATATTAAAAATCTGTCAGTATTTTTGGGCCTTTGTGCCCTCATTATTTTTAGCCTTTGTCCAAATTTCTTGCATTTTGATCTTGAGAGGTATGGCATGATATCATCACACTATACTCAGTCTACTTAATGATGTTTTGAACTGGGTTGAACAAGTATTACTCCAATCAATCTTTGACCTTTTGCTGAACTTTTAAATGGCCATTAATTGTTTTACTTTACAAATCTGCCTCCTAGGATGTGTAATTATTTTTTGTAACAGCATATTGATTATTACACCGGGCCTTAATTGATCTTGTCATGTTTTCAGACTGCAATGAATCTCTGATGGGACTATTATGTCACCATTTTAGCTTATGTTTTATTCCTAGAAACTAACAATGACTTTTTCCAGTTTTCTGTAATGTACTATTTTCCCCTTTCATTGCAACTTGACTCTCAAATTCTACATAAATCCTTCTGCCTGCTTGTATTTACTAGTTTGGCATAGCTCTGTGGCAATGTGATTTATTCTACTTTGTTAAAAATAATAATTTTTCAAACACAAACTGTGGTCCATTTATAGCAGCATAGCAGGGCTTGCAAATGTAGTTCTGAAAAAAAAAAACATTTATCTGTAAACATATTTCTGGACATCTCAGAATGAATTAATAACCTTATGACAGATGTGGCATGGAGAAGGTAGGAGTAGATCACATGACTATACACAACTATGTAAGAACACATTTCCACAGAACAGTAATCAACTGCTAAGGATGAACTTGTATAGGCTGTCAAATTCTGCCTTGAAATCAGTTTCTACTTTTTCCATTCCTTCTGTTTGTACTTGTAGACTTTTCATTTCACATGATGTGACTATAACAAACAAGTTGACCATGTAAGGTGTTATGGTAATGTCTAATTATTACTCAAACTGTCTGTAAATTAGGAGGTCTAATAATCCTTAAGCATCATATTAAATAGCCCTTATGACTAACCATTTCTTTATTGGATGGCAAGACGAGTCAAAGGCTTATGGCATGATCAGGTCAAACCTAACATAGCTTAAATGTTGGAGGCGTGACTGTGACGGGAAAGAAAGAGGCACTTTGGAACATATTTCTGGGAGTGCAGTGGGCTGGAGGACTTTAAGGATTCCCTGTGGAATTCATTGTCAGAGATGCTGAGTGGGCAGATTGGTGTGATGAAGGAGATGATTTTTTTTTAGCTATGATATAGAATCAGAATTGCCTAGACATGGTAAGGCCTTGCTGAGTCTAATTGTGGTGGTTGCCAAAAAAGCAATTACTAGAAAATAGAAATCAAAATCTAAACCAACTATAAGATGTGAATATAGTAACAGAGATAAAACAACTGGAATTGAGAGCTTTAGAAAAAGGTAGGAGCAAACTACATAGGAAAAATGGGAATTGTGGGAACAATACATACAGGGGAGAAAAGAGGTTTAAAAGAAGGCAGGACTTAAATGAACTATGTAATGTTTGACTGAAAATGATTGGGTGGATTATAAGTGATGTATAATGTTTGCAACTGGGAGTACGTCATTATGGTGTGTGATGTAAACTGCTTGCAACTAGAATTGTGGCTGTATGGTTCATTTTCATTTATATAAATGTATGATTGCTTATGTCGTAAGTGATGGTTTAAAAAAGATGTTTATTGTTTAAAAAATGGGGGTAGGAATTGAATAATTTATGTAATGATACTTAAGTTATATAATATATAGCAATACATGTGAAATATAATGTTTGTTAATGTTAATTTAATATAGTTTTATTACTTCTGTATAAATATAAATTTGCCTGTGTCACAAGTGATTTGACTATGCCTATGTCACAAGTGATAATTCAATAAATGTGTTTAAAAAAACTAACATGGCTTAGTCATGTGCGTTCTTCACTATTCATTGTGACTGATTACAAGGGAGACCTGTTATACATTAACAGAGACAATGGTGTTTTCACTAACCATTAGTTATGGAATTCTGGATAGTCCAGGGGATTTCACTGGAGGATTGTGTTCTTCCACTGTATGTCACATTCATGCCTTAGCAGTAGAAGAGCACAATAGTGTTGCTGCATTAAATCTGTCTTAATTCCATTTGTGCCGGTGGAAAACAAGCCCTAAAGGCTCATGAATTGTTAATGGCATGCATGATCCTTTAATATAGTTTCTTAACAACCATGGATAAAAGAAGATCTGGTTATCTACTTGTGAGCAGATGTACTTTCTTGCACTCAGAGATCATTTTAATAAATGGCACAGACCTTTCAATGACTTCTTTTATAATGCAAGGGAAGTGTTATCCATATACTATATGGGGCATGGTCATGTGCCATATTTATTGGCAGCTTAGAATCAAATTAAATCAAACTTGTTTGAAATGAACATTTATTCATTTTTTAGAAGTAGTTATTCACATTTTCTATCTATTCTAAATAGTTGAAAAAATTCAGTGTGAAGTTCAATTCATATTCTTCTCAGTCTGGTATGCAGTTCAAATGGTCTAAAAAACATAAAAAATAAACAAAACCATTATTTTGTGTTGGAAGAAAGCCCTATTTGCGTCAGCCTCCCTTACCCACCTGTTTACTTATAGTCAAATCTGAGACTGCAGAGCAAGTAAAGCAGGGCAAAAACTCTCACGTTTCACTGTTTTTTGTTGTATATATTCAGTTTTGCAAAATGCCTGCACCTCATTCAGTAATTGTAATTGTTCACTTTTAAGGAAAACAGTATTAGATGCATATATGTTTGTCAAATGACCTCACCTAAATGACCACTTTGGGTTGTAAATCTTTGACAACTGCTCTCTTTTACATTTGATTTTTCTTTTCCATTCTTCTCTATCTGTCACACAGAGCACACAGAGAGCATTAATATTTCTTTAGAATGTCATTTGTAGCCCTTTTTGACCAGTTTTATTATACATTCAGAGCCTCAAATATGTTTCTTAGCTGTCTTTGCAGTAACTCACATGTAATCTACAATACAATGTGGCTCTGGGGTGTCTTGTTTAAAAGCCATTTGCCAGATAGATGTTGTAAAACATTTTCAAATGTAATAGGAGTATAAGAGTACAGAATTTCAGGTACAGTATTTATGCATGTACTCTTTGGTATATTCTTGTATAAAATGAAAATGTAATAGGAGTATAGGAATACAGAATTTCATGTACAGTATATATGTACTCTTTGGTATATTCTTGTATAAAATAAAACATTTCATAAATTAGTTTTCCTGAATGATTATCTATTTCCAGGTGCTGCTGTAGGTATGGGATATTGATCTACCTGTAACTCATAATTTATAGATGTACAATTAGCATCTATATTACAACATCAAAACATCGTAATATAAACACCTAAACATCGAAGCGTATTCATTGAAATGCATTTACGCGAATCGATGAATACTTACACTTGCCCCACAATCCCATGTAACTAACCTAACCTAACCTAAAATAATCCCACCCATATGGGGGGATTCGCTCACCCCCACACCCCCCGACATGGAGGACTGTACCCCCCACACCCCCCTAACTAAATATACCAACTCCAAGATCACACTACAGTGGAGAAAAGGGCAACACCATTTTGGCCAGCTACATTTTTGCCCTGGAAGTATTCATCGATTCGCATAAATGCGTTTTGATGAATACGGGTCAATGCTTAAGTGTTAGATATTGTGATGTTTCAATGTCATAATATAGACCCGTATAATTATGTTAAAAGATAGTACACTCCCATTGATGGATATTTCTTTAACACTGTCATAGTGAGGAATATCTATTTACCTTTTCTGAAATTTGGACAGACTTTCGGCTGAAGGTGTGCAAGCCTGGGATTTTTGAAGAATAGCTGAGCCAGAGCCAAGCCAAGTGGTCTGGCTTGGGTCTTAGAGCCAACTAAGAGCCCCGCCAGAACAGAAAATTGGAGTAGTAGCTCAGTTAAAAATAAGTCTGGAAGTTCAGGAGAATTGTAAGCAAAACAAAAAAACTACAGTTATAGTCAAACATACAATGACATTGTTAGCATTCACTCAAATGAACACTTCCTAACAGCTTACAGCCAGCCACCTCCTTCATCATACCAAGCTACGGGTTTACAAACAATGAAAAATGGGAAAAATTATAATAAGCATAACATACAAGTCCACCACTCTGTATACAGTAAAAGAAATGTTGCCTTTTCTAGTGGAAAAAAAAATTATTTTTCCCCTTCTGGAATAATGATGATTTTGTACAGAACAGTTTCACCATACAAGGAATGGGCAAAAAGTAAAAACTAGATGCACTGACCAAATGGAAAAACAAAAGTCTTGTGAAATGCTGAATTTTGTTAGTTTTATGTAAGAAGCCATACTGTTGTTCCCCTAAGGCAGCCCACAATAAATAAAAAATAATAATAACTATTCTTTATGATCTAATTGTATACAAAACACATGGGACTGTATCCTTTTTGAGAAGGTACACCACCTCTGACTGTTACGTAGTTACACAAAAATAATATTAATGACAAACCTTTCTCTTTGATAGATGCTGGCCTCTAGCAATCCATAAAAACCTTAACTACCCATTGCTGTATGCCCCCCCCCCAAAAAAAAATGATAGCTGTCTTTCTGTAGACTAATTTCTCACTGGCACTGAGAAAAGAATTAGAAATGTAGACCTACACTAGTAGTTTTGATTTTGCTATTTCAGCTTGTGGTTAGTAAACACACGCCCCAACAAGTCATAATATTTTTATTTGCTAGCAGTGATTATATGATGACACTGTGCTGTCATGTAGAAGATGCTGCCAAAATCCTTCTCCAAAAAGGCATCCCAGTTTTGTGCACATCTCTGATGCTTGATAGTATGGAGAGTGAAAGAAAAAAAAAACAGCTACTACAATAATATAGTAATTTCAACATAATGCTGTTGAACACATATACTGACTTCCAAACATACACTAAGCACATCTCATGACATTCATAGCATTGAGCTAAAATCATGGACAATTGATAAAGTGGGGTTTACCTCAATATAAGCAAAGAAAGGGCTAGGCTTGTAAATGCCCTCGGGCAGATAGCCTAGTATGAACCTATGAACCTATGAACCTATGAACCTATGAACCTATGAAATACAAAAGCATTCTGCCCATGCTGTCCTTAGCACTGGTAATGCTTTCCATGCTGCCTTGATTTCTTTTTCACTTGCTGAAACAGCATCCTCTCCCTCTGAGGAGGCATGCAAACACTCTGGAGTAAAGGAAATGATGTACCCCTCATCCCAAAAATTATCTGTAAATCTTTTTATCAGAGAATTGCCCAACTTCAATGTCTTGCAATAGTTCTCTTCCATAAAAAATGTTTAAATCTTCTTCCTTTTTAGCACTATGGCACTACCCTTTCTGGAAATCCTGCCAACCACAATATTAAGATATGCAGACCTGACCTAATAGAAAGCACTTTCATCTTGCAGGTCTGATACAAATCAACAGTCAACAGTTACTTAAAAAAAAAAAAAAAAAAAAAAAAAGCAACAAAAACTTGAGACTGTGGCTCCACTCTTTCATGCTCTTTAACCTGCAGGATCACAAGCCAGAGCTGAGCTTATACTCAGACTCGAGCCAAGTTTAAGCCAGCTATGGCTTGCCCATCTCTACTTTCAGCCTCAAGAACTATTCCTGAATGACCCTTTACCTTACACTAGATCAAATGGAAAACTTCCTGCTCATTATAAATTTTGGTGTTGCACTTTTCCCGGAACACATACATTGTGTCATTCTCTTTTACAATGCATAGCTCTTCAAATGTCACACCTATGCTTTGCCACACTCATTGCTGTGTAGATGTTTATTTATAACTTTTTGCCACTGGCTTGCAATGTGCACATATGTTTCATGAAATGGCACTTTAACTTGATTTAATGAAATTAGTGTTTGTCAGACTGTCCTCTACCATTACCTTGTACTACATAAAAACACAATACGAGTGCATCTTTCTCCAGCGTATTTAACTTATATTACCAGATATCACCTTTTGACAGACTACTACATTTTACTCACAACTTTTCTAAAATGTCCTGACACTAATTTCACATCATTCAAGAATAGCTGAATAGTATTAATTTTCCATAGCTAGTAAAATATTAAAAAACTTTGATTAAAATCAATAAACAGTAATGATCAAGGACCGCTAGAGGACTGCTTTCATGTTGTAAATTAAGGCTTCTTCAGGTCTAAAAAGATGTTTTCTTTAACTCTTTACAGTATAATAACTAGACACTTGCTAATTCTATGGCATTTTTTCAGATAGCAAGTGCATTTCATTATACAAAACTGTGAATCAGCTGATACAAACCAGACACTGTTGTGCGTCTCTTTAACCCTTCCACTCTTTTTGTACTTATCCCTGCTTTCAGTGCTGTTGTTGCTGCTTCTACTAGCCTGGCAAAACTCAAGGCCAGTTCTGAAAGTTAATGCTTCTGTATAAAAAATGTTACCAAAATAATAGCACTTGATGGCTTACTGATCTACGAATTCATAAATGCAAATGTAACTAATAATTATGTAAGAGCTTTAGTACCTTGTCAGAATTCTTAGTTCATGCTTTTATTGGTTTTGTTTATCACTAGAGCAGTCTACATGCATTATGTCCAATCAAAGTCAGCAGTCATTTGCAATGAGCACATTGTAATTAGTACCCAGAGCCGGATCAAGGTCATATGGGGCCCTAGGCAGGACACTGGACTAGGGCACCCCATCACATCATTTTGCCCCCCCCCAAAATGTCTTATGTTACATAAAATTAAATTAAACTTAATTTTCTCAAAAGATGAAATTGTGTCTTGCAGAGAAATCTTGTTCACTGATTTGTGCTTCATCATGGAACCGTTCAGAGACATTGAAGCTACACAATACCTGACTGAAACTTCTGAGGCAGTTTCGTTAGTACACATGCATTCTTGACAATAGTTTTAAACAGACTCTTCTGTAGGGCTCCAGCAACCCTCAGGTAGAAATAAAGCACAACAGCAAACTGTGACAACAAAAGAACTCTGAAATACTGTTTTTTTTTATTACAGTAACTGCATACGTGTATATGCTTCTGAATATGTATGTGTGTCTATATATATATTGTGTGTGTGTGTGTGTGTGTGTGTGTGTGTGTGTGTGTGTGTGTGTGTGTGTGTGTGTGTGTGTATGTATGTATGTATGTACCAGCCCACAGCAACATTATTATTTGCTTTCTATAATCAGAAGTAGTCACACCATCCATAGCTCTCTCAACATATCGGGGACAAATCCAGAAATAATCATGGAGCAGTCCAGACAATTGGACATTTAAAATATTACTACTATTAACTTGAGACATTGACAGAATAATAAAAGTGAATCAATAAACATTTTCTGAAGTAAAAGAAGTCTATAACTGTAACATTGCCCTCTCATTATTCAGCATTATTCACCAACTATTCCACAAATGTCATCAGCCAGTCATCAGAAATAATTAGGGACAATCAGGGACACCAAAAATATTAGTACTATTAACCTGAGACAGAATGAGAAAAAAATTATATACATTTTCTGAAATCTATAACTAATTGTCATTATCTAAATCTAAATTAATTCACCACCTTTTTTCAAAAAAAAAATACAAAATACAAAATAAACACAGTTCAGGAGGGATTAAGAGAGACAGCCTTTATCCTGACTAGCTTAATGTGGCAGAATTTGAAAGGAGTACAAAAACAACTGTTATTGTCCTTCTACATATTACTTGACTACTGAATACCACTCAGCTTCTTAGCATAAGAAATCTAGACAAAGGCTAAAATAATGGGCAGGGAAGCAAAGGCCCCAAAATAAAGACAAATTGCTCTCTTATAACAGGAATTGTGTTATGGTAAAAAAATGTGCTTTTACTCTACACCACAATTCTCAACCAATCAGGGACAAATCTCGAAAGAACGGCAGACAAATACAGAAATAATCACAGACAATCAATTACAATCATGGACACTCTTAAAACATTACTATTATTAACTTGAAACATTGTCAAACTGTGTGCTCACTGCATCTGATCTTAGAGTGTACTAAACGGTAAAAAGAAGACTAAGGGAAATCGGCTATAAACTTGATGAATCAGTGTCCGGCTACCTGGGAATAGCAGCAATTAATATACTCTCTCTACAAGAACTGCTACTATCTCGAAATGGCTCCCACACCAGGCCTGATACAAGCTAATTGTAAACAGTAAAAACAGTGATTTAAATGGGGAAAAAGACAAGTAAAACAGATTATACTCAGAAAAAAGCAGCATAACTTCAAGGGCAGTGGGAATATGAAAAAAATGAGTTATTGTTATTTCTGTTGTACAGGGGATGAAGCCCAATGCAAAAATGCTTCCATGGCAATACGTGTTAAAACATCTGAGACTAACTATCTCTCAAATGATTATTTCACTGCTGAATCTGTAGAATATCATGCATGTTTTTAACTTCAAAAATATATTGAAAACAAAAGTTACTATGTCTGAGTGCTGAATACCAATAGTTAGGTGCTGTATGAACTTCTACTCCAGTACACCATTTATAATAACTGCAAAACAGCATAGAGATCTACAAACATGACAGCAGTTTATCCTTAGTAAAGAGAAAATTGTGAAAATGTGAAGATGTTTTCATTAAATTTAATTAGAATCCAATGCTCCAAAACATCCAGGCATGATATGAATGCCAAAGAACTGGATGGGCATGTCAAATTCATACCTCTCAACTGTACAGATTTTCGCCTCATATTTTTGGTCCATTTATCATACAGTTGTGGTTTTCTGACAAACTAGTGGCAAATTATTAAAGACTGAAGTTAGAAAATAATGACAGTTTAGTTTCAGACTTCATACTCAGAAAATTCATGCAAATGTAAAATCTGTTATTCTATCATCTTTCTAAGTTTGTAAGAGCAATATTTAAAAATTGTCCCTATTTTGGGGTCTTTGTCCCACTTTTATTTAGATTTCTTTGCTCTGACAGGTATGCTCGGCATTTTCTTTTTTGTGTCAGGAACTGTTTAAATGCAGTTGCTTAGCTTAGACTGAAGTAAACAAATATTTGAATGGAACAGTGAATGCCAAGCATTTCAGTCTAGCTGACAGGTGTTGAACATGGAACGTGTAAATAAAATACTTCTCAGTTAATTTAAGTACTGCAACAATTAGTTTTAATTTGAATTAGTACTGACTGAAAATTGCTTTGTGTATGCATTTTTTTAGACACTATTGGCTGGCAATAATATTGAATACCATGAAACTTAACAGTTAGTCGTGGAAGTATGAATCTTAGATACAGCAAATGTAATATATAAAATAATCAAAACTTTGATTTTATGACTTTGATAACCTCCTTATAATTTTGGTAATACCTTCTTAGCCTGTATAATTTGCACATGTTTACCAGAAGTCTAATCAACAGCAAGTTTATTTAATTTGCAACATACAAAACTCCTTTAAAGACTTGTAACTTTAAATAATCACTTTAGGAAACAAAAGCTATAGACTTCATCACTGTGTCCTCATTTACTCACAATCTTCAGCTTATTTCTGTAAATAGCATGTCTATAAAGGATGCAAAATACATATACCTTTATGAGTCTCTACAGGCATCAATCTTCACTTCAGCAAAATAGTACAGAACAGCACTGACAGAGGTAAACTGGTGATGCAGTAGTTACACATCTTGTGACAACATGTCAAAACCTCGGTGCTATTTGTTCAAAATCTCATGAAATTTGTCTGGTGAACAGTGAACAGTATGTGACTGCAGGGCATGGGTGGATTCACTGGTGTCATAGCCAGATGTTTCCCATTCACTATTATACTAATCCTGGGTTAAGACTGAAAATGCCTGGATTAAGTACAATAAGCCAATACTAAATAAATAAATACCTATTCATCTTTCCTAATCTGTAGATTTGCTTTATTTGTGGCCTTCAATACATGGTGACAGAAAAGAGGCAGGGGTGTAGTAATGTGAGTCACTGCATCCTGCCCTCTTTGCGTTGAACTGACAGATGCTGTTGGTTCAGTCTTTCTATTTATCTGTTGCCAGTTGTAATAAATGCACTATGCATGCAGTCCTGAGCTTTCATCTGCCACTGCCCCTAAAGCCCACACTACAAACCTTCTAAATAATTTTAGATGTTATCCTGTGCAGCCCAAGCCTTTCTGATGTCCATGGTCAAGATAAAAGGAGTACAAATGAGGCAAAAAATGCAGGGTTAATATAGCTGGGACAAATACAGTATCCAACTCTTTCTCATATCCATATGACCTGTTTTTCAGATACACCCTTGCTAACACAGTTATGCTATAAAATACGTCAGAATTTGGTAGCTTAGCTGTATGAAATGCCAGGCTGGTAATATAAAACAAAACAAAAGTACAAACTTTAAGGTCGCAAATAATAATCTTTTCCCATTTACAAAGCCAAATAGCAATATGTTAGACACCAGAAAGTTCAATGTCCCAGGCTCCATGTCTTGATTTTATCTTGCTGTAACTCACAAAAACTAGAAACACAAAGCCATAACATGTTAGCTTGAAGTTGTGGTCTCCTTCTTTGCTCACTCTATGGTGCTAAGTGCAGACTGTATAAAATTCCATCACTGACACTCCTCCATCAAATATGCCCCTGACCTCATCTGTATTACATTCATGTTTTACTTTGCAGAATTGCTTTTTTCTCATGACTGAGCAGAGCGACTCATCTGGACTCTCAGCAGTATCCAGCAAGAGGACGACTGTCAACTGAGCATGAGATCTGTACTAAAAAAAGCGTGAAGCTGGGAATGGTTTTAAGGGACAAATGCACAGCTGCATAACTTGCAGATGACCCCCTCCGACTGAACTATTAAGTCCATCAGGCCGGGGGGGGAGGCAGACCAATGCACCCACTTGCCCTTAAGTTAGTGCTTGCCTTATGATATTGGTTGTACCTGATAAAACTAAACTGAATGGAAGAAGCCAAGCAGCACTGTGTTATTTCTTTTAAAATCAGATGACTATTTGCACTATCGTGTTTGCAATATGCTGCAAATAATCATCCAATTTAAAAAGAAAAAACACTGTGCATTTTTTTTTAATTTTGCTCATTTTTGGGACCATAGCCTTCAAGGGGCAGTAGGCAACTGCCTATATGCCTACTTCTGGATCTGGCTCTGTTAGTACCAATATATCCTTCTATGCATTCACAATGCATCATTCAGTTTCCCACCAAGTCATCAAAACACTTAATTATTAGATATTGTCCCTAACTAATCTTTCCTGTTACTGCTTTGTTTTTGCTGTATATGTATTTGTGATCCCAAGTCTAGCCTTTTATTTATTACAAGTTTGTATCACTCATTTTAGTTAGATTTTTGCTTACCTTTTAGACCATGCTTTTATAGGATCGTAGGTTCACAGGTATGTACCAGGCTAATGACCACTGGGACCTTTTTAAACCTAGTCATGCATCCCAAATATCTGACAAGTTCTGGTAATCCTTGAAAAATGTGAGCAAGAGCTAGTGAGATGATACAAGCACAGACCTGGGGGATGAACCATTTACAACCTGTCTGTGTCTATTAGAGACATAGGTGCCAAACTAGAAATTAATTTGCTATCCCCATCCAAGTATCAAATTATGCTTGAATTGGGTTAGGGAGAAACTGCCTCAGATGGATTTGGATCATGATCCAGAGAAAGGTTAATCTCTGGGATACATACTTGTCTGTCCAGGAAGGTCCAGTTTATATCACAGGGAAGGTTTAAATCCTTAGAATGGCTAATTCTGGTGCTGTTTGTTTTGTGGATATGCAGCAGATCCGTCAGGGTGGAGTTCAACAACGCCTTGTATGCCAGGCAAAAATCTTATCTCAACAGCCTTTAGGAGACAACATATAGAGATAGGGCTTTGAAGCTGTCTGCATAGGGCATGTTAGTTATGCACTATATTCACTTAGTAAGGAAGCTCTGTGGACCTTCTAGTTGTTGGGCATGGCAAGTTAGGTACATACTAAAGGGGCCATTGTATTGAATTATAGGTCTGATGAATGCCAAATACAATGGAACAATTGACCTTCTTGAACCAAGATGGCATACCTTTGTTTATAAGTTGCACAGCATAGAATGATTTTCTTACTGTCTATGGGTATCTCCAAGTTCCTTACTAATGAGTCGACTCTTAGCAGTGCATTGTCAATATGATAGTTACCAGGGGTGGATGACTTCCTGAAGTATACTATTATACATTTCTTGACATTTAGTTTTAGACCATGGCTTTGACACGAGTTATTTTTCTGTGTCAGCCCTTCTGGAGGACATTGGTGTTGGTGGGGGATTCTATGACTGCTCATAATTTGTAATCATCTCCATATTTAGCCAGCCAGAGGCCCTTGATGTTGGCCTTGACTTCAGAGAAGTAAATAAGAAACAGGAGTCGTCCCAGGACAGATGCCTCAGGGACTCTGCTGGTGAATGGCCTCTTTGTAAAGGTGGACTCCCAGATTCTAACTTCCTGGATTTTGTCTGTGAGCTAGCTGGCTATCCATTGGGTGACATAAGGATTTATACCTAACCTCCTGAGTTTCTTAACCATGTCTGAGAGAAGTATTTTGTCAAATGACTTGGCCAGGTCGACGTAGGCAGTGTGAACCATTTTGCCCTTGTCCATTGCTTTGGTGACCCTCTCAAAGAAGTCCACCAGGTTGACTAGGCATGACCTCTCCTTGATGAAACCAAAGTGGGTTTGGTCCAGTGTCTAGAGGATTCCTGTGTTGTTATTGATCATTTCCATGATAATTCTTTCCATGGCATTGCATATAAGATTAGTTAGACTTATGGGTTTGTAGTTTCCATGGCCTGTAGATGGCCCACCTTTGTGCAGCAGGATGATGGTTGCTGTTCTCCATTTGTGAGGCACAATCCCTGTTTGGAGACTGTAGTTAAATAGTTATTCTAGAGGGCCTGATAAGTCATATTCCATGCTATTTCGAAGACATCTTGGGATATTGTCTGGGCCCATTGATGCAGTGTTCTTGGTCTTAGAGAGAGCATTAAGGATCTGTTCCCTAGTAATAGCAGGGGGAGTTGCATTTGTTAGTATTTCTTGAGGGTAGGCTGAAGGGGTTTGAAATAGGTAAAGCTAGAGCTGGATTTGTCTGCCACTAAGTTTGCTATACTTCCTGGCTTAGTATAGATGGCTCCATTAACAGTTATCTCTACACAAAATTGTGTATTTCCTTTGAGGTTGTGGACATAGCTAAAGAATGCCTTGTGGTTGTCATTATTTATGTCAAATTTGGCCTTGGTAACCTTATTTGTCCTCTGGTTTGTTTGTTTATTTTGATGAGAGTACTTTTACACTACTGAGAGGTACACCTAAATTTGCCATGATTTTCTTCCTTCTGTTATACAGCCTATTGATGATGTGATTCCACTAGGGTGGCTTGTTTTTTGAGTTAATTCTATACTTATTCCTGGTGGGTACAGCTGTCTCTGTGTGGCTTTAACATATTTGAATAAGGTTTCTGTGAACAGTTCCATGTAGGCAGCAGTGTTCTCAGGGTATAAGAAGGCTTGAAAGTTTACCAGGTTATCACTCAATAGTAGTAAGTTAGCTGTAGTAAAGTTCCTGAACATTCCAGGATTAACTGGGGTTCTGGGTTTTATTTTTACTTCAAAGGAGATTGTTTTTTGGTCTGACCTTACTATTAAATGCCAGTGTCCTTTTATGATCATTTTGCATCTTGGTCAAAGCAGACAGGACACAGATGTACCTCTAAAACTATAATGAAAGCTGTACTAGCTGTCTAAACATACAAACTGCACTAAGGTTGAAACTCCGAGGTTCTTCATAGGTTCATAGGAGATTACTAGGCTAATGGCTCAAGAGCCCTCACAAGCCTAGCCAGTTTTACCCATGATTTTACTCAATTTTCTATCCCTAGGGGAAAGGGTCAGCAAGCATGGTTTTGACTATTTCTACAGACTGCCTCTATGCATAAGAGACATGGGAGCCACCCCAAGAATGAATTTGTGATTTCCCATCCATTGGTCCAGATTGTGCTGTGTTTGATGATGGTCAGGGAAGGGCTCTACTTCATGTGAACAGGAAGCCTATTCCAGAGGATAGGCAGTCTCTGGGATACATATCTGTCTCCAGCATGATCGATTCATGTCAAAGATCAGGTTTAGATTTTTGGACTGGTAACCCTTGTGCAGTTAGTTTTGTGAATATACAACATTTCCATCAAGGCTGAGTCAGAGATTGCCTTGGAGGTCAGGCACAGATCAGTCCTCAGTAATTGGCAAGAAACTGAATGCAGTTCTAGGGCTTTTATTCAGTTTGCATATGACATGTTTATACCTTGTATTTTTCTGGTAAGAAGCCTCTGAAGATGCTCACATGGTTGCAGGCGCCTGGAGAGGTACATGCCAAAGTGTGCATTGTACTTCATTACTGGTATAATTATGGCAGAGTACAGTGCTACTATGACATCTTTAGATCTGGATGCCATGCCCTTACTTATAAGCTGAGCCACAAAGAAGGATTTAATCACCCTTGTGGACACATGGTAGTCAAAGTTCAGGTTACTATCTATCTGAGTACCCATATGTCTCACCACTGGGCCCACTCTTAGGGGGTGCTATCAGTGTTGTAATTTGCAATTTGATTTCCCAAAGGGTATTATTATGTGATGCTTTGCATTTGTTTGAGGAAATGGCTCTGACAACAATCATTAGTCTGTGCCAGACCTTTCTGTAGGATATCAACATCATTTGGGGAGTCAATGATTGGCCCCAACTTGCAGTCATCAGCAAACTTGGTCAGCCAAAGGCCATCTACATTTGCCTTGACATCTGAGAAGTATATCACAAACAAGAAGAGGCCCAAGACTGAGACATGTGGTATTCCACTGGAGACTGACTTTTTGCTGGGTGTGTATTCTCCCACTCTGACAACATGTGTCCTATCCTTCAGCCATTTGGCTATCCATCTGATGACATAGACATTTATGCCCAATATTGTGAGATTGTCTATAATATCTTGTTTCTAGTACAGGTATGGATTCTATAATCTTCATTCATGCAACAATTATAGCAAGAAGTAAGTAATTTCCCTGAGATAACATATGTTCAATCAGTAATGTAGGAACCTGGAACAGCCAGGATGGGGGTGAGGGGGGAATGAGTGGTCAGGGCCATCTCACCTCTCCTGGGGGTTGGGGTTGATCTCCTGTAATCTTGTCCATGGAGTTTGTGTTTACAAAATCAGGAATCTCTCTGCCTGCATGCTTGGTGTTATATTTGATTCCCAGTTTATAGTGGGGTAATTAAAGTCACCCATGAATATGATACTGGGTTGAACGGTGAGTTTCCAGTAATCTTAAATATGTGTTATGTGTTTCCTGGGTCATATATGGTGATATGAACATGGAGAAGCTCTAGTGCATTGCAATTTATTAATGAAATGCATGGAACTACTTTCAAACAAATTATGAAATCTGGCTTTTCTTCACATTAAATGTAATTGGTGAAAATTGTTTTCATGCCATATAGACAATCTCAAGTGCCGGCAGGGAAACTATTCCAGAATTCTTTTATGTATTTTTGAAGATGCACAGAAGACAGTGATATCAGAAATACGTCATAAACTGGTCTTAAAGATACATTGTATTAGCAAACTGTAATTAATAATAATAATTATAATTATAATCAGCATTAGTCAGCTTACTGTTTGGCTTCACTTTGAACATGGAAACACAGACAGAACAGATGCATGTTGTAAACCAATTCTTATGCAAGGACACATATATAAAATGGTTAATAAGGTTCAGCAACCAAGTTACGGGCTTAGTCAGTGTTTAAATCTAAACCAGGAAAAAATGGTCCAAAGCACTTGCAGTAGCTGCCTTATATGATGCTACTTATAAACATGTGTCATTATGACGAGAAAGGGTTATGGTTTACAGTTTTCTGGCAAGTGGCAGACTACTGTATGCATCCCAAAGTAAAACACAGCACAAATTTACAAAAGCAGTGCTTTATTTGATGACTGCAGGGAAGTAAACAGGAAACTGAATTAATAATGCCATTTATGAAAGTAAAAGGCTATAGCTCATATACTTTTCATGATGGTCATGTGGTTAATGCATGCATAATACATGTTTATTACTGTGCATTAGGTACAGACACCTATTACCGATTTGTCAATCAATTCATAAGATCATTATGTTGTGCAGATACCTTTCACATTCAGTTTGGCTAGCAATGGTTGTTGGAAATTGTATCGCTAAAAAATGGGAAAAGATGTTAATAATGACTAAATAAATCTTATATTTCTCTCTCCCTCTCTTTCTTCCTCTTGGTTTTTTGCTTCTGCAGTCGTCTGGTCTACCCAGGAGTTGTGGCCTTTGTGATAGCTACTATCACCTTTCCTCCAGGTTTTGGACAGTTCATGGCAGGAGAGGTAAGGATCGAATAATTTAAATGCATTTGTAAGAAAAGAACAAAGAGAATGACTATCAGCAAATACCAAAGTACTTTCCATATTTGTTACAGACCATATTACCTCCAGATAAATTCCCAGAGACTTAAAATAATGAACTTACTGATTTCCAAATTGCACTAAACCTCACAATCCATCAGTTTATAGCTTGTTACATGACACCTTTTATGTACATTGAAAATTGTGTAAAATTCCTAAACATACCCGATGAATACCATATAAACAAATATTTCACTATCCTGGGAGACATTACCCTTCATAAACTGGACTACTTATTCTTACAATGTAGGATATTTCCAGATGTTTTTAGATTTAATGAACAAAAACTCTGTGGACCATATTGTTAAACTGTCACCTAGAAGACAAAATATTCCTGACATTGTCCTTGCAAATCCACCATCATCATCATGCACTGTTCCACTGAGATCTCCTTTCCTGGTTAGGTCAGATCATAAACTAGTGACCTTTAGTTTCAATCTCTCTAAATCAGCTGAACCCAGCATATTAGAATTTAAGGACTTTAAATGTATTAATCAAATCAAATTCTATGATAAAGTTTAAAAATTCATTTATAGCAGCATCACCCCAGATATTTCTACAGCAGGTAGTTTCATTAAGGAATTGGCAGTCACAATGAAATCTAAATATAATGGGAAATTTAAAAACACCCCTCTCCAGTGGTCCACCAACATAAATTAATTCTGTGATAAAAGGAAAAAAAAAAACTTAAATCATACTGCATATCAAAAGATTCTGGTATCAAGTATAACATCAGAAATGTAACAAAAAATTGAAAAATACTATCAGAGCTACTATAGTAGCATATAAACTTATATTAGCATCTGAAACTAAGAACAATTACAAATCTTTTTTCAGCTGCATTAGAAACAGCACGAGCATAGCTTTACCTACTCCAACTCTGCAGCCACTATCAACATACTTGCAAGCAAATTCAAGTGAATTTCACCACAGAAGTAAGTATCCAAAGTCCTTTTATCCCTAAATCTCTCACCCCCTCCCCCATCATCTATAAGGAACATCTACTAAAGGTGCTTTCCGAGACCAAAGATGACTTCATCCATGGGACCCTATACTATACCAGGCTGTTTAACCAACCATACTAAACAAGTCCTGGCAAAGTCATTCCTCAAGTTATTCAGCCCAAGCTTTGGCACAGGCGTTGTCCCTAAGATTTGATGCACACCGGTAATGATGTCACACCACAAGGATGTTCTTACCATTTTCCCAGGTAACTATAGCCCCATCAGCCTGATGAGTCTCATTTGTAAAGCCATATTATAATTTACCTGATAAACTATGACATACAAATCTCATTAGGCCTGATCCACAACAGTCTGAATTTGTCAATGACAGATCCTGTGTAATGTAATTGGACAAGCTTCCTTGAAAGGGTAAGATGGGCTGTTGAACATGGCCACACTGTCCACACAGTGTATTGACACAATCCCCATTCATTAAAAATAGATCACTATATGGTAAGATGGATATCAAACTGGCAAAAAGACAGTACCCACATGGTCCTGTTGGCAGGTGTTTCATCAGAGAGTAGGAGGGTAATTATGGTGCTCCACAAGGCTCAATTCTAGAATATCTTTTGACTGGTATTTATTTTTCTGATTTCCAGACCTTGAAGCAAGACCTCTGGCTAACCAGACTTGCAGGTGGCTGCAAGTTGGAAGTCATTGTCATGTCCTCTTATGATGCCCATGCCCTTCAGGATGAACTTACACTCATAAATACCTGGTATACTAAAATAGGCTCAAATGAAATGCTAAAAAGTAAAATAATGTTGGAAACCTGTCTCCCAAGCAGACACCAAAGAAAATTCTTCAAAACGAGAATATTGTTGGAGATCTTAGAACTTGGGATGATAATTCCTTATCTTTGATCCTCATGTAATGCAGTAGTCAGAATGTTTTTCTACCTGGCACAGCTGATTCAGTTATTAAATATAATGCCCCCTTTGCGATATACATCACTAAACATGTTAAATGATTAGAAACCAAGAACATCAGCATCGGCATCATCCCTGTTTTTCCCATTTTATACATGGAGTTGGGGTACTTCATCAACAATGAACATCACCTAGAGACAATGTTCACACTACTTTGTGGTTAGGCAACCATTAAAATGATGGAAGCACTGTCCCTGTATTTGGTATCTTCTAGACTCCTAAGGGTATATCTATGCCTTGCCTTGTGATGCTATAATGGACCTGGTGGTCCTGGATATCTTATATCTGAACAAATAAAATTATCTGACAAGCGTCAGAACCAAGGATTTGAATCTTCACCAACAGATAAATAAAACATGGTGGAGAAATAGTCTCATTATATAGTGTTTTCCCCAACTTTGGAATATTCTTTTCCTGCAAATTAAGCTTTGTGATACTCTATCTTTCTTAAATTAGGACCTCAATGATTGGATTGGATTGATAAGTTCACCCTAGGCTTAACCAACCTGGTCCTCTTCAAGAGAGGGAGTATGACCTATGGATAGGCACTGTCAAGGTATCAGTGTTTGCAAGACTTAGTTGTCTTCTAATCCTGTGATCCTATGAAGTGAAGACACTGTGGTACAAAGAGAGCATAAACTAAGAATTATCTTGCGAAGGGTATTTATAACATCACACGTATGGAACAAAATGTGATATGATATAGTATGATATGATATGATGTATGGTCTAAACAGTCATGGAGTTGGAGTCTTGCTTGTACACCACATCAAGCTCTCAAGTACACTTGCTTTGCCTTGTGAGCACCTGTGACTGTAGGATAATGCTATTTACTAAATGATGCCAGCAGCTCAGTTGTGGTTACCAGCTTAGGTACTAACAAATGAAAAGAGGCAAAAGGAAGAATCAATAGGTCTCTTGCTGTATCTAATATTCCCAGTGGATACTGAAAAGATTTTAGTTATCTGGCAGTAAATGTCCACAATAGGATATACATGTACTTTCTCCATTGAAGTCATTCCATGGCATTGGTGAAGAGTGGGGGAAACTTCAGCAGGTATCAAATAAAAGTTTATTTCTCCTCTGTAGTATGATAACAGTTCAGTGCCGCATAAGAGTGAATGACCAACATGGGCTTTGGTGATGTCTTAATTACATGACATCAACAGAAAATAGAAAACCAAAAATGCATTAAAAGTGTTAAGTCATTATTGCTTATGAATAAAATATTTGTGGCTAATCACCATATATAGGCCGAGCTGCAATTTACATGCTTACACATCCTATCTACCTTTCCTAGCAGTAAGGGTTGGAGGTGAGACTAGAACCATTAGAAAAAGGAGAAGTAAAATTCATAAATCAAAACCATCTCTTTCAAATTCACCTGAATAAAATAAGTTCATCCAAACAGGAAAAAAAATCATTTTCTTGAGATATTGAACATGTACACATCTCAGTTAAAGGAACACAAAGAGAAATCTACTACAGAATTGTGTAAGCTCTGCCATGTGCTGATATAAAACTCCTCTTACCTACTCACGTTTGACTTTAGTTACTATAATACTCATGACTCTTATGACATTGTGGAAAGTAGCACAATTCTATCTTTTCACTCAGAGAAAAATGAATGGTTATAGCATTATAACCACTTCTCCTGATAATCACTCAGTGCCTCCTTTCAGTTTAACATAATATGTGGTGTCCTATGAGGAATACACAGTTGTCAGCTGATTCAGTAATAAAACAGTGTCTAAATATTTTCACAGAAAATGCAATTTTATTTTGGAGCAGTTGGGTATATGGATGGATATCTATGAGAAGGTTCCCTATTAGAAGACCGAAGATGCATTCTTACGAATGCATCTTGGTCGAACTCAAAAGTCTGAAATGGCAAAATATCGAAGCGGCTTTTAAGCAAATTCTTTCCCTGGAAAAAAATTTGTTTGGCCACTTCATTACTTTGCCATTTTCTGCACTGTAGTGCGGTCTCGGAGTTGGTATATTTAAGTAGGGGTGTGTGTGTGTGTGGGGGGGGCAAAGCCCCCCACTTAATGTAATGTTTAAAGTATTTTTATTTATTTATTTATTTTGCTGGAACAGCATTTTTTTCCCTCAGAAAAAAATCGCTGTTCTGACAGTTCGAATTTGTATGCTTTCGCTTACATCGGGTCGATTAATCACCGTTCACTTTTTTAAGCATTCAGTGATCTAATATAGATCCTATGAGAATACCTCCTATAATAAGACGCAAAGCAAGGGAAAAATTAACGTATTTATCAGGTACAGGCTGGTGGAGCCCTGACTCTCATCCAGGTGATGGGGATTCAATTTTTGGTGGAACCAGGCAGAGAAGAAAGGACTGAAGTGTGGCATGCTCACCTCTCCTGGGGGGAGGGAGAGATTTGAATGCACTCAGGGGGTTATGAGTTATCTCAAGTGATCTCAAGTGGATACCAGAGATAATTCAATAAATGTGTTAAAAAAATAGAAACCAGTGCTGAAGCTGTGGGGAAGGGGAGTAGCTGCTTGAAAGCAGTACCCCTTGCAACAGTGAGAGGGTACCATTTGCAGAAAGCCCATTGCAAGATGCTCTAATCATGCCAGTGGTTGCTGGGCTTATGACTCCTCTCAGTCATGGGAATAAATTGGAAAATTGACCAACAGGTGGTCAGATAGTAGAGACAGAGTCACAAAATAAAGTTGTAATCAGTGTGTGTATTGCATACCATAACCCCCATTGTCGCCACCCTCACTTGACTCATAACATCTCTAAGGTAGTGACTAGTTAATTTAATTCAGCCAGGTGCAATAACTAGTCTAAAGAAGGGCTGTGAATAAACATTTATTTTCTGCCCCCATGCATCCTTAAGATGTTTTGTGAAATACAAACAGAATGCAATCACTGCAGAATCAGGCCAACCAGATTAAGCACTGCTTAGATGTGCATCACATAGGTCAGCAGTTAATGCAGTCATGTTCACTTATAAAGGTGGAGGGTATAGAATGTTAGGCCGGAGAACATTTCCATACCTGGAGGGGATAGCACTATATATTCTTTGAAAATAACAATGCATAAAATTGGTTATCCCAACCTGAACACGGGATGAACATAGTATTAATCATTGTGGAGATGGTACCGAGGAAGGTACCACTGAACTTATCACTGTATATAGTACTGAGCAAGGTACCACTGAACTTGTCACTGTATATGGTACTGAGGAAGGTACCACTGAACTTGTCACTGTATATGGTACTGAGGAAGGTACCACTGAACTTGTCAATGTATATGGTACTGAGGAAGGTACCACTGAACTTGTCACTGTATATAATTCTGCGACCAATCTTGAGAACTCTTAATTTTAGTACATGGATAAATAAAGTGTTTTTGTTTTCCAATGGAAATTAATCAAGTCATTTGGAACAGTCATGAAAGGGTTCCCAATTTAGAAGCCTTAAAGATATAATTTTGAGAAAAAGCTTTTTGAAATGCAAGGTTTACAAGCAAGCAATGCCTATTTAAGGGAATGTTTGACTCACAGAATTGTTTCAAAAAGACTCGGAACTTTTAAGTTCCTGAATGGGTTGGACTCAAATGATCCCATATTTAATGATTTTATTAATATGTTTCATCAGCATGGTTTTGATCTGATAGAGATTATTATAGAATGGAATTCAAAGCATGTAGTTAATTTTCTAGCTGAGGCTGAGCAACTGATCAATGTTATTCAGGCAGATTTATTTTTTAACAATTATAGTAACATGTTCCTTAAAGTGTTTACCAGAATTGATAAGAAGTATGAAAGAATAGTGAAGAAGAAAAATAAAAAACGAACAGGTAAGGGGTGATGCATATGAGGCTGTTGCTCAGGATGGTGTTGGGGAGGGGCTGAACATCATTTGGACTGGAACTGTTCCTCAAACCATCAGGATGGATATAATATGGATAAATTTGAGGATTTTCCATCTCTACAGAAATTGGAAAGGTTGACAGATTGGATGGGGAGCTTCAGAGACATGAGATGATGGAGGAATTTGAAAGGGACACCACACAATTATTATTTAGATACCCATCAGGAACTGATAGGGCAAAAAAGGGGGAAGAGTAGGAACAAAGGGATAATTCATGAGGAATTCAATGGCATATTACTAACCCATAATGAGTTTAATATTTTTCATTATAGTCATTTGTCTATTACTAGAAATCATTTTTCATTATTTGAACGAGGTTTAAAATTTATACCATACAAGTGGTTGACCCAGCTGATACACTAGTGGAGTTTAAACTGTATGTTAATAAACTTAATTTAGCTGTTTTTTTTCACAATAAAGGTCCCAAGGATCAGGAAGATAGGGTACTAGTGGTTTCAAGAGAAGAAGTGTGTTTAACCCTGAGATGCATCTGGAGTTAGCTGCTTTTGAAAAGGCAAGCATTGAGGATATTTATAAATTAACTAATAGGGTTAATAGGAAGTGGAGTAAACTTGACTAAAGAGGAGAATGAGCTTATGGATTCTTTGGTGAAGGATAGAATGATTAGCGTTATGAAACCTGATAAGGGTGGTGGGATCCTGATATGTGATACCATAGATTACGCAAATATTATGTTCAACAATAAGCACAGTTCTGAGGCTTATATTCAAACAGCCAGAAATGAGGTTAACATAGTGGATCATAATATCAACCTCTTCCTGGAAGAACTGTGGATTGACTATATAATTAGTACTGATCTTTACAAGATTTTTAGAGTGGGTAAAACTATTATACCTGCCATTTTGGTATCCTGAAAGTACATAAGACCTTATCAGCCTGTTGTTGTAGCTCATGGTTCTAAGACACATCCTTTCACTCTATTGATTGATAAGCTCTTGGAACCATTTTCTTTTCACAAGAGAACCATTTCTTTAAGGATTGCTAGGATTTTTTAGGGAGATTAACCCCTGATTTATGGAAGCTAAGTTTTGGTTTCCTTACAATAGATGTTGTAGACCTTTTTAAATCTATTCCATTGCAAGAAGGACTTCCTTTGTCCAGGACATGTTAAATGAATGTGACTTTTGGACTGGTGATAATATAAGACTTTTTCTACTTTGGTTCTAGAAAATAATTTTATTTATTTTGAAGGGGATGTTTTTAAGCAGGTGAAAGGAGTTGCAATGAGCACTGTTTGCATCCCAGCTTATACAAGTTTGTTTTTTTAGCATTCAGAAAAAAGTAAAGTTTTTACTTCTGAATTTTTTAATATGTTAGTTTATATGTGATAATTTTAGATGACATATTTATATTATGGAATAGATCTGATGAAATGGTTGATGAATTTATGACTTGCACAATTATATTGATTTTTCCAATTTTGCTTTTAACTATGATAAGGTGAGTACTAATAATTTAGATATTAATATTCAACACTCAGATAATGGTTTCAAATCAAACATTTATAGAAAATCTACATTCAGCCACTCATACTTCCATTTTACAAGTTTCCACTTTTTTTAGTTTAAGAGCAATTTTGAGAATGATGTTCATGAACAGCAATTGCTTCGGACTGTAAAAAAACTATCAGGGAAAGGAACATACTAGACGTTGTTTGTGTGCCTAAAGAAATTACTGTTGGCGTGGCAAAGATGTGCTCTGGATAGCAACAATTCTCTTCAACTCTGTCAGTTCAGTTTATTTATGACAGGAATTTTTTGACAAAAGTTATCCAAGAAGGATCTTTTTATATCAACTAAATCTACTTAACAACCTCTAAAATAATATATAAAAATCCTGTAGAAAAACTGAACTTTTCCTGTCAAAATTATAGAGAATATATATACATATATATATATATATATATATATATATATATATATATATATATATATATAGATATATATATAGATATATATATATATATATATATATATATTCTTCTCTAACCTACAAGATGAGTTCATCTAAGCCTATCCATCAAGAAGCATCTCTAAAAAAGGAATTACACTCTCTACTCACCAACATTCAGGAGTTATCACTGAAACTGGATAAGATGGATACAAAAATTGATGACTTCAAAAAGGATTGTAGTAAACAAATGGAAATAATACACCAAGACCTCCAGCTACAGAAAACCCAAATCTCACGTATTGAGTATTCTCTCAATGATATGGATACTAGGTTACATGAAGATGAAAACAACATAGAACTTTTACTAAAACAAAACTCAGTTCTACAGTCTAAAGTGGATAATCTAGAGAATAGATCCCGAAGAAACAATATTAGAATTTTTGGCTTACCAGACAATATAGAAGGCAACAACTTACCTAAATTTCTGACAACTTGGCTGCAAGAAATCCTGGATTTGCCAGAAGCTTTGTCCTATGGTATTGAGAGGGCACATAGATCTTTGGCTGCTCCTAAAACAAGTAAGAATAATTATTTTAAATCAGTTATAGTAAGATTTCTTTCATCATATGACAAGGAACTAGTTTTAAAAACAGTGTGGGTAAAAGCTCCAATTAAGATAAAAGATAATGGGCTGGATTTAGGAAAGGCTTGCATGGAGTCTAAGAGTAGTGTAAGATGGCAGACAGCCAATATGTCTGCTGAGCGATCCAGCAATAGCTGGCAGGAGCATGCATGAGAGCTTCTAAAGCTATTCTTGCACGGACAGTGTTATGGTATGCAAATTACCTAATTTGCTGCTAAAATCTATGCAAATGAGGTCAATTTGTGATCCAGGAAACACTAACCTGTCCGTGAAAGAGTAGTGTTATTTGCAGAAATGTACTCCATTGGTAACGGAGTACCGTTCTGCAAATAGCTAAACGGAGCTATGACAGCTCCAAATAAAGGATGCATCTAGTTGAGGAAGCATGCCAATGGCCAAATATAAGGCCATTGGTATTTGCAAATGTTGTAAATCCTTAAAATCCATTTTTTCCCCTCTGATCGCCAATGTTTAAGCGTAGCGCAGCGGCGCGCAAACATGCTGCGTTTTAAATAAAATGAAAAAAGTGAAAAATAGCCACAAATGGGCATTTTCACTAAAAAGCTTGTTCTGCCATGCAGGTGAATGGCAGGCTGAAAACAACATGGCTACTGAGTAGTGGTTGCTAAGGGGGGGGGGGCTCAGTGTGAGAGATGTAACCAAGCATTAGTAGGCAATCCTATGCAAATGACGATAAGGATGGTGAATTCCAATTTTCCCCGGCATGTGAGCTATGTCCCTAGAGTGTAAGCGTAGGAGTAGGGGAGTAGTAGAGTAGAAGACAGGTGACATCATGAGGGGTTATGTCTGAAAGACTGTAAGCTGATTGGAGCACAGTAGCTTGTGTTTGCCCTGAGTTGCTCAGGATTGCAAGAGGCGTGTCTACAGTTGTCCTAGCTGAAAACAAGAAACCAAAGGTGTACACCGTGGATTTATCTGAAATTTCTTGCAAAGAGGCACACAGCTGGAAACAGAAAGGGAAAAAGGAAGGAAAAAAAGTAGTAGAAAGTTAACCAAGGAGAACTAGCAGAGCTGCCAGGTGAAATATATCAGAATCAGCCAATTACACAGGCAGTAAACTAGCCCAGCCCAGCCCAGCACTTTAAACTCTGCAAACAGCAGTCTATCCTGTTTTTTTCCCAAGAACTTTGCAACACTGCAGTATACAAAGAGTGAAAACTTAAAAAACTTAAGTCAGACAAAATGTTAGGGGCTGCTATTGCTATCATAAACCAACATGTGCAAGATGCTGGGGGTGGTGATATTGTGAATGTTCCTGAGCAACCCACAGTGAGGAGACGAAGAAGAGTGTACAGACCCAGGGTAACCTACCAGGGGCTACATGAGCTGGAGATAGTGTAGAAAGAAATGTACAAATAATAGCTGTCCCCCCTGTATGTAGAAATGTTGATAAGTCTATGCAAAGTGACTCATGGAAGCCCTGCAGGCACAGCGTACTTCCTGTCGATGTACAACACAAAGGTGAGCCCTGAAGTAAAACCCAACTTGATTTTTCACACACATATAGTATATATGTCTTAAACAAATTTAGAAAATTTCAGTCAGCAACATACTGAAAGGTCATACTGGGCATGCTCACACACTTAGGCCATGTCTGAGTACAGCAGTGGGCCACACATATCTGGCAGTTGCAGTTCTTACCCCAGAAACTTGTCACTATTCACCAATCCTGCCTTGCACACACAGTTATATGAAATCAGACCCATATAATATATTGGACTCCTATCATAATCAAACTATGTACTACAAGTACTTAAGTTGTTCAAAGAAAGTGAAAATTCAAAGAAGATCAATAAATTTCTGATCAGTATCATCAATAAACAATGAGCACTCCTAACATTATCCAATCCATGTTCTGGCAAAAATATTGTCAAAGAACCCATAGAGAAACATGAAGCTTTATTTCGCTATGTTATAAATATCAATGTAAACTGATATATGTTCTGAGTCAGTGCAAACTGTAAATGAATACATGTACATGACTGACATTGCCAACATCTTGTCAGACAGGTTCATACATATTTACCCCCTCTCACTGACAAAAGGGCCCATTATCATACCTGGAGATTGTGAAAACCCAGAAATCACATATACAATGGTTAAACAGCACTTTCCAAACCTAAAAACATAGCATCTATGGGATGACATGGTTTCCCTAGCTGTGTCATATGTGAACTCCAAAACAAACAGACCCTGCACCTGAACAGTCTGTTGAGACTCACCCTCTGTACAGGATATGAAACTGTTGAATGCGTTACAGCAACGTTTGGCACACTCCACAAGTGTTGATGCACAACAGACCATGGGAACTATTGTCTTATAAGCCTATTAAGCCTGATCTGCAAGGCCATGGAGTCCATCATGATGGAACTCATAAACAGAGCTATTGGGAGCCTACAAACTCCCAACCCTACCAATTGTGGTTTGGTCAGGGGCAGATCATGGTTCCCAAACCTGCTAGACTGTATTCAAGGCAGCCACCCAGGACATACATCAATGATATGAGCTACACACGTCCCACATAGACCTTGAAAAGCCCTTTTCCAGCATCCCAGACACATGTCGTATCCACAAAATCAACAACCTGTGCATAAATATGTATGTCATCTGATGGATTGCCAACTGGGGCACAGATAGATCCCACAAGGTAAGAATTGTGGTCTCCTGTTCAAACTGGTAACAACTGCTGTCCCCATGGCTCAGTCCTGGGACCCCTCTTGTCTGGTGTATACTTTTCAGAAATACAGTCAAACACACGAGGGCTATGTTTAGCAAAGTTTGTGGATGACTGCAAAAAAGTTGTCATAATCGATGTTTGGGACATCAGAGACATCCTTAAAAAGGGTTTCAGTCAGACAGATGTGGTGTCAAAATTATGGCCTCGAGCTACAGTTATACAAATACCACATAGGTGCCAACACCCTAAATATGGAGGTGATAATAAGGGATCTATGGACACATGTGGATAGTCATCTCTACTTCCAGAAACACATTCACAAAGTGGTCAGAAAATCATGCTATGTGTTCCCACAAACTGCCAAGGTCTTTGTATGTAGGTCAAAGGAGGTTCCCTCTACTCATCAGTCATCAGACCCGTCAGAGAGTACCACAACACACTTGCAATGAATCTGACTAGGCACCTTCAGCAGCTGGAAAGACCACTGAAGTACTTCAACAAGAGGATTACTGGCCTCAAACAGTTGCCCCATGCAACAAGACTGAATTTAACTCAATCTGTACTCTCTTGCAAACTGTCTACTCAGGAGATCTCTGCCCAACAGACAGGTCCATGTCCAATGCAGAACTGATGTACATGCGCTAACTGAAGTAAACCCAAGCTCACTGTACCACATGCTCTAGGGATATCATCATCACAACATTAAATAGAACATGTTGGAGGGATACATTACTAACTCACAGACTTCCCTTGCTTTGGAACAGGCTCCCAACCGACATTAAGCCGAGTCCCTCACTGGCACTCTTCCAGAAGAGCCTTGATCAGTGTATGTGAAACTGAACTGTCACACCATGGATCACTTCATCAGCTCTACTACACAGAGGCCTAGGGAACTAACTCCATGGGTGGTGATAGCTGCACACTCTGGCCATACTAATATATGCTTTTAGCCAGATAGCCTATTACCTACCTATGTACCTATATATATATATATATATATATATATATATATATATATATATATATATATATATATATGTGTGTGTGTGTGTGTAGGGGGAATACAGTATAATAAGCCAAAGATGGATGGGCAGAGACGTGTGTAAGAGGGTGACCATGACAGGGAGCCATCCAGGACTGTCCACTCAGCACACATCCCAATGGCACGAAAGACATGAGGTGCACATCTCTCCCACTGTACATAACAGCCACCAGTATCTGTAAGCATTACAGTGTATGTGGTCCATGTGCCTGCTGTACAACATGACTCTACAATGAAGTACACATCTACTATCTGTAGACATGTACCTGTCATATAGGTTCATAGGTATGTAGTAGACTATCTCCACGAAGGCATATATCAGCCTACGCTAGTTGTGCAGCTATCACCACTCCATTGGGTAGTCTCCCAAGACCTAGTTCTAATACTTAGTACCCTAAGCCCCTTTCTAGTGGGGCTGCTGATGTGATGCCTGGCATGAATTGTCTGTTTCCCATCCACTCATCAAGGTTCCAATTGAAGAGTGTCAGCGAGGGGTTCTGTCTGATGTACATTGGGACTCTGTTCCAAAGTAAGGCAAGTGTCTGGGATGGTACTCTATCCCACCAGCATGTTGTATTCATCATTCTGATGAGGTTCATATCCCTGGAATGTGTAGGGTGACTCAATGTTGTTATCTGTAGATGGAGCATGTTCAACAGTTATGTGTTGGACATGGCTCTGTATGTTAGGCAGAGTGTGCCTCTGAGTAGGCGGTACGCAATGAAGAACAGATTTAGTTTTACTAGTTGTGTTGCATAACAGAACTGTTTGAGGCCAGTAATCCTCTTGGTGAGGTACCTATGTGGTCTCTACAGCTGCTGGTTATGCTAAGTCGAGTACATCCAAAATGGTGCACTGTACTCAATGATGGGTCTGATGATGTAAGAGTAGAGTGCCAACATTACCTCTTTGGATCCTGATGCTAACCCTTTGTTGATTAGGTGGGCCACATAGTATATCCCAATCACTTTGGCAACATGGTTGTCAAAGGAAAGATGACTATCTACTTTGTCCCCAGATCCCTTATCACCTTGTCATTTTTAAGGGGGTAAGACCTATGTGGTAGTTTGTGGGTATTTTGTTTTCAACAAAGAGGATCACTATGCATTCCTCCACAGTGAGCTTGAGGCCATGATTCTGACACCACACATCTGTCTCATAGAGTCTCTTCTGGAGAATATGTCTGTCTTCCGGGGAATCTATTATGGCAAACACTTTATAGTTCCCAGCAAACTTAGTCAACCACAACCCTCCTGTGTTGGCATGTACATTTGAGAAGTCTATACCAAACAGGAGGGACCCCAGGACTGAACCCTGGGGGACACCAGTCATTACCGGTGTAGAGTCTGACATGTAGCCAGCAACTCTTAATGTGTGGGATCTATCTGTGAGCCAGATTGCAATCCATCTTGTGATGTATGGATTCATGGCCAGGTTGGTGAGTTCATCTATGATACCTGACTGGGGAATGGTGTCAAAGGCCTTAGCGAGATATAGGTAGGCTGTGTTGAGCTCATTTCAATCATCTGTAGCCTGGGTAACTGTCAAAGAAATCTTCCCAGTTCAGGAGGCGTGGTCTGCATTTCACGAAGCCAAACTGGGTGTGCTCAACTGTGTGAAGGTTCCCAATCTCTGTATTGTTGACTTTCATTATGATTGGCTCCATTGCCTTACAGAACACACTCGTCAGGCTCATAGAGCATGAATGCCAAGGGGTATTTGTGGCCTCACCCCTGTGGAGTGTGAAGAACGTTGCTGTGCAACATTCTATGGGTATATATCCTGTAGAGAGCATGTAGAGAGAGGTGTAGGTATCCTTGATGAATATGGATACATCCCCACCCTATGTGCTATGATCCAGGTCCTGATGCTGGAAGGTATGGAATGAGTAGTATCCTGGTAGTGCTGGTGTGCTGTCTGGAGTCTTGAACTAGGTTTCTGTTACTGCACAGATATCAATATTCTCCATAATGAGAAGTGCCTCAAGTGTGTGCATCTGGAGGCTGAGACTTCTGGCAATGAGTAGCATTTAGCTCACTTTGTGGTTATTTGTGTTGGTTACGGGGTTTGGTTTGTCCTGCGTGACCGGTGTTCCACACCTGAGTCAGCACCTCATTGGTCCCATCTAACCATAAGCTAATTACCCTACATATCCACATTCTGGACCCACACCCCCATTAAGGAAACCATGTTAAAAAATGTCTCGAAAGACAACTTCATGCTTCTTAAGATAGAAGTGCTGAACTGCAGGACACCCATGCAGATGGACAGTACAGTTATGACTACTGAATCCTTCACAATTGCACTTTATAAGCATTTACATGACTGCATGCATCGTGCTATCCCAAACAGAACCAAGATGCTATCCTCCAAGAAAAGGAAGCCAATCTGGTGTTCCCCTGCCATAAACAAACTGCACAACAGAAGGAAGAAACTGTTGCAAAAGAGGGTAAAATCCCATGAGGGGAGGAGCTCCATGGTCAACATCAGTAAGAATCTGTGATCCCTGATAAAACCCTCCAAAGCTAGTTATGAAAACAAAATCAACACTGATTCTAAAGGCAGCCACAAAGCATTCTATAGCTATGTCAAGAATCTCAATGGCAAAACTCAGATCTGCTATGAGTTACAGCTCAATGGCGCTAAATATACAGGCGCAACTGATATTGCCAACATCCTGGCAGATAGGATCAGTGCTAACTTTACCCCCCTCTCACCCATGAAAGAGCACATCTCTATAATGGAAGACTGCAAAGTTGCTGTCATCACAGCTGCACAGGTAAAAAACACTCTCCAAATCCAGGAACACAGCATCCATGGGACCAGATAACATCCCAGGCTGTGTTCTACACAAACTAGAGAATGAACAGGCACCACACCTATGTACCATGTTCAGTCATAGCCTCACCTCAGGTTTTGTGCCTGCTGAATGGTGCACGGTGACAGTTATCCCACTGTACAAGGGGGGAGCCACCACGGACCCCAGGAACTAGCGCCCCATTAGCCAGATGAGCCTGCTTTGCAAGGCCATGGAATGTATCATCATATAACTTAGAAAAAACAGACATTGGTAATCTCCAATCTCTGGACCACAACCATGTTGGGTTTGTAAAAGGCAGATCATGTCTCCTAAACCTGATAGACGTCATTGAAGCAGTCACCAAAACCGTAGACAAGGGTGAGGTGGTTCACACAGCCTATGTAGATCTTGCCACGGCTTTCAACACCATTCCCCACTCTGGAATTATAGATAAACCCACTAAACTAGGTATAAATTGCTATGTCACAAGATGGGTTGCCAACTGGCTCACTGACAGAACACACACTGTGAAAGTAGCAGACTCCAAGTATGACTTTGGACCAGTGACAAGTGCAGTACCACAGGGTTCAGCCCTGGGTCCTGTCCTGTTTGGTATCTACTTCCCTGAAGTAAACTTTAACATGGAAGGTCGGTGGCTAATGAAGGTTCCAGATGACTGCAAACCAGGAGCCATAATTGAAACTACTAACGATGTGGACATCCTACAAAAGGGCCTCACTGAGACAGATGCCTTGTGTCAAAGCCATGGCCTCAATCTCAGTGCCAAAAAGTGCATTGTCATTTCCTTTGGTAAAAACTCTGTAGTCATGAACTACAACATAGGCGGTAGTATACTTAACACTGAAAGTGTGATAAGAGACCTTGGGTCACAGGTGGACAGTGGACACAGCTGTGATAATCACATCCCCACAGTAGTCAGGAAATCCTTCTACGTGGCACACCTCATCACAAAAGGTGTCTCATGCAGAATAGAAGAGGACATTTTCCCCTCTACTCATCACTCACTAGATCCATAATAGAGTACAATGCCTCTTTTGCTATGTACCTCACAAGACATCTACAACAACTGGAAAGCCTTCAGAAATACCTCACAAAGAGTATTAGCAGCCTGAAATACATGCCATACACAGACCGTCTCAAAATGCTCCAGCTGTACTCTCTCGCATATTGCCTACTCAGAGGTGATCTCTGCCTAACATACAAAGATATGTCAAACACAGAGCCTATTGGACATGCTCCATGTAAAACACTCACAATCCCTCTGATCTTCAGCCCCAAAACCCAGAGTGAAATACAAAAGGAAGGGGTGTATCCATTTACCTTATGGATACCCACACCTTCAGGTTAGTGGCACAGCATGAGGCCTTGGAGACCATGCAAGTGCAACTAACATTGGGCAATGCTGCTTATCAGATTGTAGCCTGCTACAGATCACCTACCTTGTCTCAGGAATCTCACTCAGTATTCCTGAGAACAGTGGAAAATATAAAGGTCCTACCAAACACCATTATATGAGGAGATTACAACTACCCAAACATTGACTGGGAGAATTACTCGTGTACAACAGCCTTTGCCCAATGCTTCCTAGAGTTTAAAAACTCAAACGCCCTGGAACAGCTGGTCACCACACCCACTAGAGGTGACAACATACTGGACCTGATCATCACCAACATGGGGTGCCAGTGTTCCACAACAGAGATAAACCCCTCGCTGATAATATCAGATCATAAAGTAATCACAGTGGACATCCACATCCCGCCACCCACCCCACCAGTCAAGGAAACCACTGTGAAGAAATTTTCAAAAGCAAACTGCACACTTCTCAAGACCAAAGTGGAAAGTTCCAAAGCCCCCTTGCTATAGGATAATGCTATACAATCTGCAGAATCATTTACAAGTGCATTCTATGAGCATCTACAGGGATGCATGGATCGAGACATCCCATATAAAAACCAAGACACAATCCTCCAAAAATAAGAAACCAATCTGGTGGTTGTTGCCCATAAATAAGCTATACAACAGAAGGAGGAAATGAACACATGATAGAGCAAACTTCACAAAAGGAAAGGCATCACTGATCATTATTAGGAAGAAACAATGATCGCTCATAAAGTAATCCAAGGCCAGTTTTTAAAGACAAATTGCGAAAGGAATATAAGAATAACAACCACAAAGCCTTCGTTAGCTATACCAAACATTTAAGTGGCAACTCTCAAATATGCTGTCAGCTACTGCAAAATGGCAAAAAATACACTGAACCAACTGACATTGCCCACATCCTGGTGGACAAGTTCAGTGCAAAGCCCCCCATCACCCCAAAAGGGCCTGTGTCCATCCCAGAAGAATGCAGAGCCCCAAACTACATGGACATGCAGGTAAAAACAGCCCTCTCCAAAGCTAAGAACACAGCATCAATGGGACTGGATGGAGTCCCAGGCTGCATCTTACACCAGCTCCAAAAGGAACTACACCCTCACCTACATTCACTGTCCAGACTCAACCTTACCACTGGCTATGTACCCAAGGAATGGCATACAGCAACAGTCATCCAGCTCCACAAAGGTGGTGCCACAACAGAACGTGGAAACTATTGCCCTATAGGCCTACTCAGCCTGGTCTGCAAAGCTATGGAGCAAATTATCATGGAACTCATAAACAGAGACATTAGGAACCTCCAGACACTGGACTCTACCCAACTTGGCTTTGTTAAAGGCATATCCTGCCTCCTAAACCTAGTTGACTTCTTTGAAACAGTTACCAAGGACACAGATGGAGGTGAAAGTAGTCCACACAGCCCACCTGGACCTCACTAAGGCCTTTGACACCATTCCCCACTCTGGCATCATGGACAAGCTTACCAGCTTGAACATTAACACCTATGTCACAGGATGGGTGGCCAACTGGCTCACAGATCAGACACACATGTTCAGAGCTGCGGGTGCCATGTCCAGCTCTAAACCAGTCACAAATGGTATCCCACAGGTCTTGGTCCTGGGGCCCCACCTGTTCAGTAGATACTGCTCAGAGGTACAGGCAAGCACAGGAGGAGTATGGCTGAACAAGTTTCCAGATGACTGCTAACTGTGGTCCATAATCGACTCTACGGCTGACACAGACATCCTCCAGAAGGGTCTTACAGAGACAGATACCTGGTGTCAAAACAATGCCCTCAAGCAGAATGCCAAAAAATGCATAGTCATCCCCTTTGGATAAAACAAAGTGCACACAAATTACCACATAGGTGGTAATCCAGTATGTATGGAGAATGTAATTATGGTGCTGGGGACCCAGGTAGATAGCAAACTCTCCTTTGATGATCACATTGCCAAAGTGTTTAGAAATTCCTTCTATGTAGCCCACCTAATGTCACCTAATGTAACCCACTTTGTGTAGTCTGATGATGTCACCATCCTACAAATATACCTATGGAAAGGAGAACTGCCAGTAATGTATATAGTGAGTCGTGTAAATGTGTATTGCTGTAGTATCATAAAGTAGTTAGGTAGGGGTTTGAATCCTGCACTTGACAACTGTATGAGAGTGTGTGTGTGTGTGTGTGTGTGTGTGTGTGTGTGTGTGTGTTTCTCTCCTTGGAGAGGAGCAACCTTTTTGGAGACTACTAAAACACCTTAAAAGTGGTATATTTATCTTTGACAAGTCTGATGAGGTCACCATCCTACAAATATACCTGTGGAAAAGAGAACTCCTAGTAATGTGTATAGAGAGTCGTGTTAATGTGTACTGCTCTAGTATCATAAAGTAGTTAGGTAGGGGTTTGAATCCTGCACTTGCCAACTGTATGAGAGTGTGTGTCTTCTTGGAGAGGAGCAGCCTTTTTGAAGACTAATGAAACACCTTAAAAGTGGTATACTCATCTTTGTCAAGTCTGATGATGTCACCATCCTACAAATATACCTGTGTAAAGGAGAGCTTCCAGTAATGTGTATAGCGTGTTGTGTTAATAGGTACTGCTCTAGTATCATAAAGTAGGTAGATAGGGGTTTGAATCCTGCACTTGTCAACTGTTATGAGAATGTGTGTGTCTCCTTGGAGAGGAGCAGCCTTTTTGAAGACTACTGAAACACCTTAAAAGTAGTATACTCATCTTTGTCAAGTCTGATGATGTCACCATCCTACAAATATATCTGTGGAAAGGAGAATTCCCAGTAATGTGTATAGCACGTCGTGTTAATGTGTACTGCTCTAGTATCATAAAGTAGTTAAGTAGGAGTTTGAATCCTGTAGTTGGTGACTGTGTGTGTGCAACACATGTGTGACACTGTTGGTCAATGTGATGTGAGTTTTGCTTTTACTACTGTATGACAATGACAACAGTATGTGCATTACACATGTCAGGTAGCTGTGTGGCAAATACATATACATACATGTGACCTCAATTATTTCATAGGTGAGAACCCTGCTTTCTCCATGAACACATCTGCTATCTTTGCCAGAGTGTGCTGCCGCTTTCCAGACCTTAGGTCGCATCTGTATGCTTGTGACAAGCCTAGCCACTACAGTGATCCCTGGCCTATGTCACCCATTTCACATACACTCATTACGGTTTCTATTGAATAGTGTGAGTGAGGGTTTATGCCTGAGGTATATTTGAAACCTGTTCAAAAGCAGCAAAGTCTGTCAAAGATGGCTAGTTATTATAGGTGTACAACAACCTTTGTGGATATGCATGCAGACACCTTATTGCTTATGTGATCCTCAGATGGATTTCCAAAACCCTTTGGAAATGTGATTATCAAAGGAGAGATGATGTAGCACATGGCTCTATGTATACATCAGTACCTGTTCAACATTTTGGGTGCTACTATCTATGTGGTACTCTGGGGATACTATGTTTTGTAAAAGTGGATGACTATGCTTTATTTGGCTTATAGCTTTACAGCATGGGTTTGACACCAGGTATCTGTCTGTATGATACCCTTTTGGAGGATGTGTGTGTCATCTGGAGAATGCATTATAGCCCACAGTATGCATTGCCAAACTTGGCCAGACATATCCCAACTGTGTTTGCTTGTACCAAAGAAAGCTATATGGCAAACAGGAGTGGTCCCAGGACTGAGTGCAGGTGAATACCACTGGTTACTGGCATAGAATAGTACTTGAAGGCTGCAAATGTTACTGTGTGTCCTACATCTGTGTGTCAGTTGTCAAGACATCATTTAACAACTGTTTATGGTCAGGCTGTTGAGGTTATGTATACTACCAGAATGCAAACCAATGACAGATAGTAACAACAGTATCACCCACAGCACAGTGTCAAACTGTGTCATACACACACGTGTACTCAAGTTCTAAAATGTGTGGAGTACAATGCATACTGGCCACCAATAGAAACTATGGAGTGTTAACACTGTCTAATACAGTATGCTGTCAGCTACTGCAAAATGGCAAAAAATACACTGAACCAACTGACATTGCCCACATCCTGGTGGACAAGTTCAGTGCAAAGCCCCCCATCACCCCAAAAGGGCCTGTGTCCATCCCAGAAGAATACAGAGCCCCAAACTACATGGACATGCAGGTAAAAACAGCCCTCTCCAAAGCTAAGAACACAGCATCAATTGGACTGGATGGAGTCCCAGGCTGCATCTTACACAAGCCCCAAAAGGAACTACACCCTCACCTACATTCACTGTCCAGACTCAACCTTACCACTGGCTATGTACCCAAAGAATGGCATACAGCAACAGTCATCCAGCTCCACAAAGGTGGTGCCACAACAGAACGTGGAAACTATTGCCCTATAGGCCTACTCAGCCTGGTCTGCAAAGCTATGGAGCAAATTATCATGGAACTCATAAACAGAGACATTAGGAACCTCCAGACACTGGACTCTACCCAACTTGGCCTTGTTAAAGGCATATCCTGCCTCCTAAACCTAGTTGACTTCTTTGAAACAGTTACCAAGGACACAGATGGAGGTGAAAGTAGTCCACACAGCCCACCTGGACCTCACTAAGGCCTTTGACACCATTCCCCACTCTGGCATCATGGACAAGCTTACCAGCTTGAACATTAACACCTATGTCACAGGATGGGTGGCCAACTGGCTCACAGATCAGACACACATGTTCAGAGCTGCGGGTGCCATGTATAGCTCTAAACCAGTCACAAATGGTATCCCACAGGTCTTGGTCCTGGGGCCCCACCTGTTCAGTAGATACTGCACAGAGGTACAGGCAAGCACGGGAGGAGTATGGCTGAACAAGTTTCCAGATGACTGCTAACTGTGGTCCATAATCGACTCTACGGCTGACACAGACATCCTCCAGAAGGGTCTTACAGAGACAGATACCTGGTGTCAAAACAATGCCCTCAAGCAGAATGCCACAAAATGCATAGTCATCCCTTTGATAAAACAGGTACAAATTACCACATAGGTGGTAATCCAGTATGTATGGAGAATGTAATTATGGTGCTGGGGACCCAGGTAGATAGCAAACTCTCCTTTGATGATCACATTGCCAAAGTGTTTAGAAATTCCTTCTATGTAGCCCACCTAATGTCACCTAATGTAACCCACTTTGTGTAGTCTGATGATGTCACCATCCTACAAATATACCTGTGGAAAGGAGAACTGCCAGTAATGTATATAGTGAGTCGTGTAAATGTGTATTGCTGTAGTATCATAAAGTAGTTAGGTAGGGGTTTGAATCCTGCACTTGGTCCTGGGGCCCCACCTGTTCAGTAGATACTGCTCAGAGGTACAGGCAAGCACGGGAGGAGTATGGCTGAACAAGTTTCCAGATGACTGCTAACTGTGGTCCATAATCGACTCTACGGCTGACACAGACATCCTCCAGAAGGGTCTTACAGAGACAGATACCTGGTGTCAAAACAATGCCCTCAAGCAGAATGCCAAAAAATGCATAGTCATCCCCTTTGGATAAAACAAAGTGCACACAAATTACCACATAGGTGGTAATCCAGTATGTATGGAGAATGTAATTATGGTGCTGGGGACCCAGGTAGATAGCAAACTCTCCTTTGATGATCACATTGCCAAAGTGTTTAGAAATTCCTTCTATGTAGCCCACCTAATGTCACCTAATGTAACCCACTTTGTGTAGTCTGATGATGTCACCATCCTACAAATATACCTGTGGAAAGGAGAACTGCCAGTAATGTATATAGTGAGTCGTGTAAATGTGTATTGCTGTAGTATCATAAAGTAGTTAGGTAGGGGTTTGAATCCTGCACTTGACAACTGTATGAGAGTGTGTGTGTGTGTGTGTGTGTGTGTGTGTGTGTGTTTCTCTCCTTGGAGAGGAGCAACCTTTTTGGAGACTACTAAAACACCTTAAAAGTGGTATATTTATCTTTGACAAGTCTGATGAGGTCACCATCCTACAAATATACCTGTGGAAAAGAGAACTCCTAGTAATGTGTATAGAGAGTCGTGTTAATGTGTACTGCTCTAGTATCATAAAGTAGTTAGGTAGGGGTTTGAATCCTGCACTTGCCAACTGTATGAGAGTGTGTGTCTTCTTGGAGAGGAGCAGCCTTTTTGAAGACTAATGAAACACCTTAAAAGTGGTATACTCATCTTTGTCAAGTCTGATGATGTCACCATCCTACAAATATACCTGTGTAAAGGAGAGCTTCCAGTAATGTGTATAGCGTATTGTGTTATTGGGTACTGCTCTAGTATCATAAAGTAGGTAGATAGGGGTTTGAATCCTGCACTTGTCAACTGTTATGAGAATGTGTGTGTCTCCTTGGAGAGGAGCAGCCTTTTTGAAGACTACTGAAACACCTTAAAAGTAGTATACTCATCTTTGTCAAGTCTGATGATGTCACCATCCTACAAATATATCTGTGGAAAGGAGAATTCCCAGTAATGTGTATGGCACGTCGTGTTAATGTGTACTGCTCTAGTATCATAAAGTAGTTAAGTAGGAGTTTGAATCCTGTAGTTGGTGACTGTGTGTGCAACACATGTGTGACACTGTTGGTCAATGTGATGTGAGTTTTGCTTTTACTACTGTATGACAATGACAACAGTATGTGCATTACACATGCAGGTAGCTGTGTGGCAAATACATATACATACATGTGACCTCAATTATTTCATAGGTGAGAACCCTGCTTTCTCCATGAACACATCTGCTATCTTTGCCAGAGTGTGATGCCGCTTTCCAGACCTTAGGTCGCATCTGTATGCTTGTGACAAGCCTAGCCACTACAGTGATCCCTGGCCTATGTCACCCGTTTCACATACACTCATTACGGTTTCTATTGAATAGTGTGAGTGAGGGTTTATGCCTGAGGTATATTTGAAACCTGTTCAAAAGCAGCAAAGTCTGTCAAAGATGGCTAGTTATTATAGATGTACAACAACCTTTGTGGATATGCATGCAGACACCTTATTGCTTATGTGATCCTCAGATGGATTTCCAAAACCCTTTGGAAATGTGATTATCAAAGGAGAGATGATGTAGCACATGGCTCTATGTATACATCAGTACCTGTTCAACATTTTGGGTGCTACTATCTATGTGGTACTCTGGGGATACTATGTTTTGTAAAAGTGGATGACTATGCTTTATTTGGCTTATAGCTTTACAGCATGGGTTTGACACCAGGTATCTGTCTGTATGATACCCTTTTGGAGGATGTGTGTGTCATCTGGAGAATGCATTATAGCCCACAGTATGCATTGCCAAACTTGGCCAGACATATCCCAACTGTGTTTGCTTGTACCAAAGAAAGCTATATGGCAAACAGGAGTGGTCCCAGGACTGAGTGCAGGTGAATACCACTGGTTACTGGCATAGAATAGTACTTGAAGGCTGCAAATGTTACTGTGTGTCCTACATCTGTGTGTCAGTTGTCAAGACATCATTTAACAACTGTTTATGGTCAGGCTGTTGAGGTTATGTATACTACCAGAATGCAAACCAATGACAGATAGTAACAACAGTATCACCCACAGCACAGTGTCAAACTGTGTCATACACACACGTGTACTCAAGTTCTAAAATGTGTGTAGTACAATGCATACTGGCCACCAATAGAAACTATGGAGTGTTAACACTGTCTAATACAGGGCATGTCACCCTGCCCATGTGTCCAATATGCACGTACATGCAGACAATGCACCTCAACCATGTTCACAAATGTACACCTGCAAATCTGTGCTGCACACATCCCACACTTACTGTCCACTCTCTAACACATGCTGACAAAACTACAAACATCAGCCAAGTGGCACATGGGCAGACAATACACAATTGGAATAAACACTGGTGTTAACAATACTACATTGATAATTATAGCTACACCTTCAAGGATACCATTACACTTTACTGCTGACAACATGCTAACATTGCTATTCTGTTATAAAGTCACCCTGTGCATCAGCACCATGTTAGATTGTTCCTGCATCAATGTTACAGATGACAGGAGGTGGCACAGGTTTCATCATATGCACAGGGTGTGTTGTTGGTTTGCCAGAGGCCTGCATTGAGCCATACAATCGGCATGTGTGTGTGTGTGAGTGTGTGTGAGGGCCAAGAGTACTGTTATGGGCCAATGTGGATGTAATGTGTGCGGGTATGTGTTTGCCCTAGGTGTCTGGTTTATGTGTGTGTGTGTCTGCATGCACACAGTTCCACCATGTGGATGCCATATATGGGGATTTGTGGGACAGCTACAGACTGTACCTGGCAGGCTTTACAGATCACAGTCTCTGGCCACAGATAGGGAACCTGTGCCTGGCAGGGGTGCTACAGACAGTTTCAGGTACTAATCCAGACTGGGTACTATCCTCAGAAGTTGACATATGTCCACTGGATCCAGGTCCCTACTGGGACTGGCCAGAGCCACGTGCACGTGGTCTACTAGGACGGTCTATAAACAGCCCCCCCAACATTGCTGGGGCTGGTACTGGCACTAGGGGAGTGGCGATGACTTGATGGATGTCCACAGCAACTGCCAGCTGATGATGTTGCTGGCATATGTCCACGTCGACGTCCCAACCATCCCACACTGTTCTGATGCATGGACATAACATTGTGGAGGACATCAAATGTCTCACCTCAACGTCTATCAATGACCTCAGTGTAATTACGTATGGCACCTGTTAGGTCACAGATACTGTCATTTACAGAGGTGTTATGAGCCCTCTGTGCCCTTAGTCCCTGTCTGGTGTACCGGTCCATACGTGCCTGTGCCTCCATGATAGCCTGGAACATGCGTGTGGTTGTAAGAGTTGTGGCACGTCTGCCAGGGGCATGATGACCAGCAGTGCTCTGATGAGAACCCCTGGACATCAGCCTATGTGGTACCATTCCAGACATCTGGATATGGCTGCTGTGTCCTGATGCATGTGCCATAGATACCACACTGTCCTGGCCATTGCCGACTGAACACTGTCCCTCTGCTAAGGGCATTGGTGATGATGGATGTACAGGCAGTGTGACTGTGTGCATGGATGGGGTGGAGACTTGTGTACTGTCAATTGGTGGCCCAACAACAGACCCTGACAAACATGCCTGTGCCTCAACACATCTATCCTCATTATCACTATTTGTGTCAGTGACATTAGGTTCCCTGCTGCACTGAACCAGCCCAACCTCAGCACCTGTGAGAGTAAAATAGGAAACACACTTTAAGACCTGTACATGATGTCAGAGCACATGCACACATGCACACATGCACAAATGAACACATGCACACATGAACACATGAACACATGCACATATGAACACATGAACACATGGACACATGCACACATGCACACAAATACTCTCCTCACTAAAGCAGACACACACACACACACACACACACACACACACACACACACACACACACACACACACACACACACACACACACACACACACCAACAGCAAGAAGGCTTGAAAAAGCTGAAAGCGCTTGTCCATTGTTTACATCAGAAGGGTTCTTCAATTTTATGTTCGTTTTTTCTGTTTTTATGACATCCACATGTTTTAAAGCTATGAAATTACAACGCCACTTGACTTTTACAACAGCAAAGCTCTATATTTCATATATTGTGGATTCAACATGGTAAAAGCCTGTTATTGAAGCTGTTGTTTTGAAGCTGTCTTTCTGCCATTTTGGTTGTTTAGCAAATTATGAATACTCAGATGAAATACTAATACCTGTGGTGCAACGCTCTTCCAATATTTACATTGCTTTTTGTTCTGCTGAGCATTCTTTAGCAGAATTCACTTCTTTTTCTGGATATAGATATCCAATTCTGATTAGAGCCTCTGTGTCTTTAGCAAATAATTGTGGACACAGTTTTAGCTCATGCATGATGTGTATACACACAAGATCAGTGGTGCATGTATAACTGATGGAAGACCATTGGTCCACATAGCCAATGTACAGTAGTTTTAACTAAAAGGATGATCCGCTTAGGCAAACGCTTTTCCACTCGCTTTATTAGAATAAAAAGTTAAACGTTAACAAATTTAAATAACGCTTTTCGTCCAAATCAGTGGTTGGACTTCTTCAGACAAACTGACAAACAAAATGTACAGTAGTTATTGTGAGTGTAGATCATATTGTGGACATGCCAGTGTCATCCATGACATGGCATGCTAAAACACAAATGCATATTTAAACATAACATACCCAATGTTTGTCATATGACCTAGCCACTCAATAGCATTACAAGACATATATGTGTCAGTTGTGCAAATGGTGATTGGTATGCATATTGTTTATAGGTGCATATGTTTGCACACACACAACATTGAGGTGTATAGCAATGAAAGCTATGTGTAGTACTGTGGTTACAATAACTGGATGGGATGTAGTACCATAAGCCATCATCATGAAGCATCATGTGGTCACTCAAGGCTACAAATGTGTCCCAAACCAGCACCTATCATGCTGTACCAGAACTGCACTACCATGGCTACATTCACCATTTCAAAGCCAGTTGTTACATGGGTTTGTAAGGAGGCCAATAAGGAGCATTGCCTAACATGAATGTGTTGTGTGTTGCAGTGTGTTTCACTGCCCCATGATAGTCCTCTACCCCTCAGGTATATTATGTGTGCTGTGTGGATGACATTTGGGATACTGGAGTGTGATTATACAGAGGGTTTGTGAATACTTCATGTGTAGCATGTTAACATGTTCTGTGTATGACATAGTTGTGTATGTTGTGTGCATGCGTATCGACTCTGCCTATCCAATGGTCACTGCAGTGTAGCCACATTTGTTTGAGATGGTCTGTGTATTGCATGTGTTTGAGGCAGCTAAACACATTACTGAGATGTGCATAGTCTCACAGCAAACATGCACAGCATGCATTATACGTAGGTGTGTTACATGTGTACATGGCCTACACCTTAGCTATGACATGCACTTTTTATTTGCAATAATAAATGTAGAACACACTCACCAGCATGTGTCTGCTGCCTTGCTGTCACACCAGAGGGACCTACATGGATATGAGACAGTTTGTCAGTGTCGACAACGTTGGCATTGCTACTGTGGGTTTGCAATCTTACAGTAGTACAACAGTTTACATTCACAGGCCTACTGATTATGATCCAAATGATCAGTATTGCACAACAACAGGCCCCACATCTTCTAACTACACAGTACACATCTCACATATGCATGATCTACCAATAGAGGTAACAGTAGTCTACAGATATGCCATGTTACCTGCACACTCCATGTGTTTTTGCTGGGTGGCCCCAACATCCATCAAGGTAAATGTCTGCTGTTGTTGGGCAGGTGCCACCAGGCTCAGGAGCAGCTCCTCCACTCTGGTGAGGGGTGGTGGATGTTAACCCCACCACCTGATTCAAGCTGTTGTCTATGGACATCAGAAGCATGCTGATGGACATGTCTCAATAAATCACTGCAGTGAGGGCATACCTGCTCATATGTCCGGTTATGCATGCCTATGTCATTTACCCTCTGGACAACATCTTGCCACAGTGCAGTATGCTCATGCTGGTCTTGGCTGCTTCTCGAGAATAGTAAGCTCTAGTGCTGAATCAGACAGCTGGTAATAATTCATCCTCAGCAGTACTGTAGCTGGGATTACAATGGTGGGCCATGATCCCTGGAAGACAAAGAAAAAATATGTCTAAGCAAGTCATACGGCACACTTAACATTATACAGTATAGATATCACTGAACTGCCATATATAGCAACCTATTAGCTGACTGAGATTATACACTTTCACTACCACTTATCAGTGCTCACCCCACAACTGCTTGAAAGTGCCTGGCACGCTCTATATAATAAACCATGTTCTGCACAGCAACAAAATAAAATCACTATATAAGACTATACAACAGTACATGGCACACTGTATGCGACACAATGCACCACCTAGCCACAGAAGTTATAGATCAAGCGAATGCATAAAGAAATATGTCATCCATCTCAATGTTTGTAAAGTTCAGTTACAGTATTACCATTATACCACACAACTTGTTGATGGCAAACCCGTGGCCAAAATATGTGCACAATTGTGGATATAGGTGGCATACTGCTGTAGTAAACTATCAATGTTGCTAGATACGCAGTTATATCTTGTAACACACATATGATGGAGGACATGTTACAGGCATACCCACACACACATCAGACATAATTACAAGACACAAAGGTATGGCAACTCAGATAAGCTTTATGTGTGTACCATACAGTACTGTGTGTCAGTACTTACAAAACCTTAAGCCTGAGGAATGTAATCTGTGAGGACTACAGGGACCACACAAAACAGTGGTTCCAAGCAATGTGGACATATACCATACTTTGCTGTTTAGGCCTACAGCTTCAAGTAGTACTACAGTTCATATAGGATTTGGATTCAACATCAGTACCAATCAATAAGCATACATGTAGTGCTTTAGCCTCCAATGATACACCCCAGTTAATACCAAGGGACTACATCAGACTGTATGCCATAGTACTTTATCTGCCTAGCAACAGCATACACAGCTTTTGCTGGGATCAAAGCAAGGACACATAATATCATGACAGAAACAGTTTCCCACTAAGCTATCCCACAAATACACATCTTTGGCACATTCACCAACACATTGACCATCACACTCAGTCAACTTTACATAGAATATATTGCAACAAGCAGATATGGGTGTGTATGACTATATATGACTCTCTCTCTCTCTCTATATATATATATATATATATATATGTATATGTATATATACAAATACATATACACATCCATTGGTGTACATATACATATACATATAGGCACATATACAGTCCACCTTTCATGGTGGGAATATCAGTTATACAAAGGATGTGAGGTATACAGTAATGTAATAATATTGCACAGTCTTGTGAGAAATACATTGAAAGTGTTCTCAGCCCGGGTAGCTTTAGCAGGCCTCACTGGCTACAACATTGCAAACTAAACAAAACACACACAGTGTTTAACCACCACATGTCATATACCAGCACTGTATGCTGTCTTGTCACACACTAAAACCTACATACATATATGCACATAACAACCTTCACCAACATATATATGTCCACCCAATCTAGATCCCTCAGAACCACAAGGGCGGGAGACTTAAACCTTGACACGGTTATTAATAGACCATGCTGGAGGGACAGATTCATCACCCAGAGACTCCCTATGCTGTGGAACAAAATCCCGGTACATCGCAGATATACCCCAGGGATTACTTCAGTGTCACTGCTTGACAGAGGCACAGTAAAATAATAGGCATAGTTTTATTCAAACTAAAGGGGTGGCAAAAGCCAAATAACTATGGGCTAGGCTTATAAATGCCCTTGGGCAGATAGCCTAGTACGAACCTATGAACCTATGAACCCTTCACAAACAGTTGCAATATGTCCCTTGCTCTATGCACATATACAGATGTTAATATATATGACATATATATATATATATATATATATATATATATATATATATATATATATATATATCTCCATATGTGAGTGCCATGCACACACAAGGTCCACACTGTTGTAAGTCCCTGGACCTCACAGCTGAACTGTTGGGCCTTGCTGCAACATGAACAGGTATCACATGTGAACACACAGTAACATTAGAGGGGGTATATATAGCTACAAATGCTAGATTAGCATACTAGCCTGGTACAGCAGTTGCCAATGCTAAGCTAAACTTTAATATGACTATCATGCATGTGTTACTCTCTCACAATCATGTTTATATAAATGTTTGCACTAATCCCCCAGACAGCCATTGTCCACACTACTAGACAGAACACAGATAACATGGATCAGAAGTTTGACATTTAATGCTGAGCTACATATTTCACAGTTATGTCCCACTGCACACAGCTACACACTGAATTGTCCATGGCAGTAGTTAAGCAGGACATCTGTGCATAGATACGTACTGCTGCCACATATGAATGGTTCACATTATGTAGAGTACTCTTCAAAAACATCTACTACATGCCAGTAAATACATATCTATTACATACCTTTTCTTTGTATGAGTAGGCATTATTTATTTGCCGTTTTCCTTTTGCTTTTCACTTTCTCTCTGTCTCTCTCTTTGTCTCAGTCACTGCAATAGAGTGATTGAGTTCGTGGGCAGCAATTACAGCCTGCTTTTATAGGTATTTGCATATGTGCATGTGATGGCCTCTGCACCAATTGGTGGCCACCATTTGCTAATTGCATGCAGCCTGCTATGTAGTAATTGCAGTAATCACTGTCATAGCAACCCAGTGCTATAAATTGCTAACTCAGGTAGGCGTAGCCCTTTCAGCTTTCCAAAATGGGGATCATGCTTGTTTGCTGTGGACATCGTTGTTTAAGTCAGAAGGTTGGTATAGTTCTTATATCTGAAGCCAGGGATGTAGCCAGTAATTTGAATTGTTGTACTCAGACCTGAATGTTGCTGCTTCCAGTACACACTTGTCAGTGTAGAATTGTACTCACCCCTCCAAATGCTAACACAAGATACATGGGAGTATGTACTTTCTTTTCTAATTATACAATTAACTGCCATACAAAAGTAGTTATTGAGATGTATTCTTTTGGCACATGAACTGTTTGTGAACTGCTATACTGTGAATATTAATTTACTCACTTCTGAACAGTTTGTGCTTTTTTAGTGTTGAAATTAGCACAGGCTGCTCAAGAAAACTGGAAAAATTTCAGTACTGAGTATGCCTACCTACATCCTTGGTAGACCCTAAACACACAGGTATATTGTGCATTTGGGTAGGGGTGCAGAAGTACAGAGAGCATTATGTATTATTGTGTGAATTTTATCTTGCTGGACTTAAAGGGTTGCTGTGTACCTGTTAGTTTATAAAGGCAAGTAGTCTGTCTGCGTAGCTCCCAACTGTGGATCTATCCAGATGGTAGCCAGAGGATAGCCTGTTATTCTTTGTCTGTGCACCACACCAGTCTTTTCAGCAATGGAACATTGACATTGTCACAGTTGGTTGCTACCAGTATATGGCTACATCCTTTGGTATTTCAGTGTTGTACTCCTACATAAGGGTATGCTTCTGGAACTCCTTCCAAAGCTATTTGCACAGTGTGTAACAGCAGAAAAGCTGATATGCCTGTGTGTTTCTGCCTCTGCCAGGCCTCTCAAATGCTCAGGTACATATTTGAACAGACTCAGGGAAAAGTAGGTAAAAGTGAGGTACACCTTTAAAATATTAGAGACATTAAGTTGAGACTTTGAGAGAACCAGACCATATGGATTAATACAACTTTTCTGAAGTACAAGCAGTGTCTAACTCTTACTTATTGTCATTATTCATTAAGTGTAATTCCCCACCTTTCTGCCTAATGTCAGTACTTTTCAGAGGGATTCAGAGGGACACAGCTAAAATTTGTTTCAAAATCAGGGACATCCCTGAAAATTAGTCACAGTTGGGAAGTATGACCTCTGCCCTTATCAGATATGCCAGTGTTTGTCCTGCTATGATACTGTGTGGGGGTTGTAAAGTGCTGCTGTAACATTATTTCCTTCTAGAATGGCTGGTTCTCTTTTCACAGTCATGTAATGCAATTCCACAACAACTGGTAGTAAAGATCCACAGAACATGATTTGTGTTATGGCATTCCAGTTTTTCCTTTCATTCACTCATTCTGATGCATGATATATTTATTTCAGCACCAACTTGTTGTATGTCTACTGTGGCTTAGTGGTACTTCATGCAGTCTAGTGTGTCCAAGGTTCGAGACTAACAGAGGTATTCTATTTTGCTGCTGAGCAGAACAAGGACCCTGACATACATAGTGATTAAGGCACTTTTAAGCAGTTGTAAGCTGGTTTGCACAGGTTTGCGCAATGCTTAGCGAAGCTTAGCAAGGCTTAGCTAAGTGCACACTTGCGCAAACCCGCTAACTACTGCTTAATAGTGCTTACTCCCGCTAACCCCCGCGCTTGTTTCTTTGAAAGAAAAGAAAATGGGGAGATGGGAAAGTGGTGAAAAAGGGGCACAAAGAGGGAAAGACAGTAGGAAAAACAGCTTGGTATGTGCAGGACGGGTGTAGGGAAGGTCCATACCTGCCCATTTCTTTAACAGCAACAGCTGTGCATATGCAATAAATCTGGAGGGAATATGAAACCTTCCACCCCTGAGAGAGGGGTGACACAACAAAGTATGTTGTACTACCAATTAAATATCAGTTTATGTGTCCAGCGGACATGTGTGCAAAATGGGCAGCTATGTATGAGGCATAATTTTGTTTTGGGAGCAGATTGCCCCCCTTTTTTTTTCAGGTGAGAGTGGAATGTGGGGTAGGGGATGTAGGTATATTTGGGGAGATAGGTTGGGGAGGTAAACAGACAAGACAAACAAGATGCATACAGGGGTGGAATATGACACATGTAGTGGGTGAACACCATTGACGGGGAAGGATGTTTGGAAATCGCAAGCCCATGAGCCCACAGATGGCAACAGTAGAACTGAGATCCCCACCCATGGGCAGTCACCACTGCACCTTCACAGCCCAGAGGGTGGCTGTGCTGGGGGCTGTGTAGGAGGGGCAGGCTCACCCGTGAGTCATGCCACTTGTCCCTCAAGCTGGCATAGAGGATCTGCGACAGAACGCTCAATCTCCCTACCCACCACAGCTCGGACTGTTCGGAGGGTGATAGGTGGCCCTCCTCTGCCCACACTTGCATGGGGGGACGAGCCCCATCCCCTGCAGCGCTTTCACCCAAAGGTGGCACAGGGCCAATGGAGGAGGAGGTCCCAGGCTGGGCTCCGGACCTGCTGGTGCCAGGTGCCATTGCCAGCTGAGGTGGGACAGGTGGGACCGCTGGGTCCGGCCTTCCCATACGTTCTATATTTAGGAGGATTTCATGAAAATATGGGTTAGTAACAGTCAACAGCATTCCCAATTAGTTATAACAGCATGTAGAAGTATTCCCATTAACCCAACACACCAGAGTTCCAACAGTTGAACAGCAAGCATGACACATGCATATATAGAACAACAGTGGACATTACAACAGCCTGCAGGTTTAATTGATGGCAGCAGTCCACAAATATTGTGGTATTTGAACAGGGCACATGCAGCAAAATAAATGCAGATATTTATAAACCAATAGGACATATGTCCCAACAAATGTTTTGAGATTGGACATACCCATTGAGGTGTGGAATTGCATTTTTTATGCACATACAGTAGAATGGAAAATGATAGCTCCATTAACAACTTATATATCCTTCTAGTTTATACTACATTCCTATTAACTGCAGTTATATGTCCCCTACATGTATTATTACACTACCCAATTGTCCTTAAATTGGAAAATGGGTTTTGCTAAATCTTTATATACATGGACTGTATCTGACATACAAACTGTCAGGGATGCAGATGTTACTGCTACATATTTTGTGAGTTGCTCAGACACACTACTGCTGAGATGGTACACTGACAGCTCTACTTTCCTATACTTATCAAGATATGTTTAGGTGAAATTATCATATATATGTTAACAGCTCCCTACATTTCTGCCAGCACAATGACATTTTTGGGGAACACAATACCAAGCTACTCATGTGCCAGATTAACCTGTACATGCTGGGCATGAACCAACAGTTGAGGACTGTAAATATGCTTAAAAGCTACTGGCACTTCCTTCATCCACTTTATATGGGCCTACCCAACTGTGTGTTAACAGAGTTTAATACAACAGTACTATTTCTATAATGCAAGAGTACAACAACATATCAAAGAAAATGACACAGACACATTCTAGGAATTATACCTTTATTAAAGACTTATAACACTTTTCTAGAGGCTCTCTCATTTATTTTATATAACAGTACATGCAGAATAATTATTAGAAAATTATTATACCTTTATTTATTGCGTTAAACACTTTTTTCAGGCTCTCTCATTTACTTTACATAACAGTACAAGCTGAATAATTACTAACCTGTCTGGTGGCACAGCCTTAGCAGCCTATCTGCATAGGTTTGCTGATTCGCAGCACAGACACCTGCAGCTGTGAAGTCAATGAAGTGATATTGAGACATACCTATCCATAGTATAGACTAGAATAGCAATTCTTACATACTTAATTCCATGGCTACTTACTCAGTAGTGGGGCATTTTCCATCTCACAGGCCTCCTGGATGCACTGGTCCAGTTGACCCACCTTGCATCTCTTCAGGTCTGTGTGGTGGTGTCTGACCTGCTCACCAGTCCGAGGGACACCTGTGGCACTGGTGAGTTTATGAGCTAGACAGTCCCAGGCTTCTGCTTTGTATTGGGTGCCCTGGTACTGGCCCCACAGGAGTCTATCCTCATGATTATGGACAAGAAGCCAAACCATTACTTTTGACTCCTCAATGCCCCAACGTTGCACTCGAAAACGAGAGCCCTCTCCAGCACCAGCCATTGCTGCCTGCAGATGGGAGCTACAACCAGTTATGGCAAGTATTCCCGCCTATGGAGCTTAGATATGCATCATTTCCCGCATTTATTTGTGATTGGCCAGTTTTGAAAAAACTCAGCTGAAGGCACACCTGCTTAGCAATGGGTAAACTTCCATTGATATGCATGTGTGTGTTGAAAGTGCATGCTTATGAAAAGCTGTCATGGCTTAGTGGTTCAGTACTGTGATTATGGTGCACAGTATCCCGGGTTCGAGGCCTGTCATTGCTTTTATTTTACTACTGGCCAGACTGGTTAGGAAGTGTGGCTGTGTTTTACCGACTTTGCTCAACTTTGCACGACGTTGCTCTATGTTGCTGTACATTGCCCACCGTTACCTCATGTTGTGCTGGTTAGCGCGATGCACAGCTAGGTGCAAACATCTTCTGTTTGCTCTCGTTTGCGTGATGCGCAGCTCTGCGCAAAGCTATTGCGCTAGTTAAAGCAGTGCTTAGCTCGAGCAATTATATTTAAATATGCTTAATACTGGTAAACTTTGCTTAGCAGTGCTTCACATTGCTTAAGATACATTACTTATGCATCCATTAGTATGCATAACCATTTCACTTTCTTATATATATATATGTATATATATATATATATATATATATATATATATATATATATATATATATATATATAATTTATTCACTACTACATAGGCCATTTCAATGCTTTTTACTAAAATTTAAATGATAAATGTCAGGAATTATTTTTATATACAGATTTCCAACAAAAAATAGAAAGGGGAGTGGTGGGACTCATACCGGGAATGCCTCCTCTTTGTGCGAAGGCTCTACCACTACGCTATTGCTATTTTGCTTAATTTGCATATAAGTTTCTTATTATCCACTTTGATGTCTAAACTGCTAACTGTAGCTAAGCAATGGGCAAACCCGTGCAAACATGCGCAAATACAGGCAGCTATATCGGGAATAATAAAAAAAAATAAAGTTTTACATTTTATAATTGTAAATTGTACAGGGGTTTAGAATGTGGGGGAGTGTAGTGTTGGGTATGTACACATTTGAGTGGTCTTGCTCATGTAGGTTGACATTTCCCGATTGAGAAACTTGCAGGGGCATGGATTTTTGGACTGCTCGGCAGTCCGACATGCCCCCTGCACTTGTGCACGCTCATTGTTAGCCTTAGAGTTGAGGCAGCGTGCCCTCATTAATATGCATGGCGCACTTCCATCTTACTTTTAGACTGGCATTTCCATGTAAGACTAATCTAGTCTTACATGGAGGATTAGTGAATCCTGGGGAATGTCATTTGCTTTGACAAAAAATATTCACCTTTGGTCATAGCAAAAAGAAAACTTTTTAGCATTAATAAAATAACTTAAAAAGTCACAAATAAAAACCCACTTGCTGTTCCCAGCCAGACTAAAAATATTCCTACAAGATGGCACTAAAATATTTGAGGATTTGGACACAGCTCTTACATTTATAAAAGACAAAAACATTCTTGATAAACTAGAGGAAATGGACTGGGCTAGTGCTAGCCTTAAAAGAATGGCAGAATATGGAAATTGGAAATCTGTGGAGAAAAAGAAAACATTAAAGAAAAAAAGAGAAATAAATAGAATGGAATAAAGAAAAGGAAAATAAAAGACTGTTCTATATACATTTGCCTCAAACTGGACTATAATATTTTCTCTGAAATCTGCTGATCATATGTCTATGTAAGTGCATTTATTCATTCATTTACAGTTGCTCTATATGAATTCATAATATAAATATTAATATATGAAATATAAATTACCAGTTTCAAATTTATATGTAATAGTGTGAAATACTCACGTATGAATAACATTAGTACACTTACCATACATATTATAAGTATTAGATCTATCTATGGTGTTTATATATACAGACATAAAGGTTATCAGTGGTCAGTACAAATGATACTGTTAAATAATATTCTTGTAGAGAATACAATGACTGATATTGGTTTGTGCATCTTTATAGAGTTCCAGCAGGGTGTTTGATTCATGTACATTTTAATATGGCTGTATGGAAGGGGAAGGGAGGGGAGGGGAGGGAGGGAAAAAAAAAGAAAAAAGAAAATAAGTTGTTTGCAAGTTACATTTCTGTGCTTGATATACGTTTGGTATATGACAGGCTTTGCCTCTGTTTTGAAGAGATGAGCCAATGCATTTAGATCATCTTATTGTGTTCAGTGTTTGAAGAAGGAAGGAAAAAAAAAGTGTTTGCAAGTTATATTTCTGTGCTTGATATATGTTTGGTATGTGGCAGGCTTCATCTCTGTTTTGAAGAGATGAGCCATTGCATCCTGAGAGAGAAGATTAGATCATCTTATTATGTTCAGTGTTTGAAAAAAAAAAAAAAAGTGGAAAGAACATTTGTGTTTATGTTGAGCAGAGATGTTGATTCTTCAGAATCGCGAACATGAGGGCAAGAGCTGCCGAGTTTTACACATGCATACATCCAAGACTGCACACACTCTTATAAAGCAACTTAAAGCTGCAAAATTTGCTTACCATGTTCCTGCTCTACAATTAAAGCTTTCTCCACATCATCAAAGGCTCGTGAAAAAGCAGCACGAACACCCAGTGCTGAATCAAGCTGAAGTAAACTCAAATATGCGATTGAAGCAAAGAAAACCTTTGAACTTTGAAATGCAAGTCACATAATGCAAATGGGATGTTTAAACGCAATGTAAAACAACAAAAGGGTTTAGTGTGGACCTGAAAGTTTCATAGTAATTCAAGCACAAATAAAATTAACACTACATAACAAATGTGAACAATGTTACCCTTTTAGCTAAGCAGTACCTTTACTTTAAAAATAACATTATAATAGTTTAAATAGAAACTCATGAATGTCACTAAACATTACAATTCTAATTAAACTAAATATACTAAGAAGTGATATTAGAACTTAATTGAACTTAAGTAAATAAATCTCAGAACATATTTTTAGATAAATAAATGATTTCCCTCATTCTTCTTCTTCTCTCTCCTGTTTATCTTCCCCTTTCCTCTCTCTAAATCTAATATAACTACATAAGAAACCCATGATTAGCCCCATAGTTTATAATGCTATTAAAGATACAATATTGGTTTTAGAATGTGATGCATATATAACAGTATTAGTAATTAGGTAAGGATATTATAAAAGGGAAAGAGGGAGGGATGGATGGGAAGGAATAATGAAAAGATGAGTAAAAGAAAGAGAGAGAGAAAGAAAGCAATTAAACCCCTTATAATATTAGATATAGTTGTTAGGGAATTATCACTTTTACAGTTTATAATACACTTTAATGATTGTTTTTTTTCTCCTTCTCTTAGCTAAATATATGGTAAGAAATATAACTATTACAACAGTTAATAATTAAAATTTTATTAGATGAACATACTATTACATAACATTTGTTTCAATTGATAAGTTAATAATAGGTGATGAGAATATTTATTATCTGAATATATATGTTTCTAGAATAATTTTACTGGTTGACAGAAGCTGATTAATTGTTGCTATCTGAATGAATGACAATTTGAGTGGTTTATCTACCCAAATTAGGAGTTATAAACTCCATGGAGGATATGGGTGGATTTAATGTTTTACAGATTTGTAATCAATGTTTTGTTTCTATTTTTTCAGATGTTCATAGTAACAACATACCTAAACAACATACAGTTTGATTTTCACTTGATGAAATGTTTTCTAGCAAAATGTATATACAAAATGGAAAAACGGTTTGATTTCTACATAAGTGCTTTATCATTAATGACTAGATTATACACACACAAACAATAATTGTTTCTTTTAAAAGGTATCTCAATCAATATTAATGGTCTTAATAATTCCTGTAAGAGAGGGAGTCTACACAAATACATCAAATTACAAAAATCACATATTTTCTTACAAGAAACCCATTTAATAGCCAAAGACATAGATAGATGAAACACCAGTCAATATACTATATTATCAAGTTCAGAACACTATAAAAAAAGAGGAGTAGCTATTTTATGGAGTAAAACAATTCATACCCCCACTATATTAGAAGTTCACAAAGACAACAAAGGTATGTTTTGTTTGGTTGTGATAGAAATAAATAAAAAAAATACACCCTTATAAATTTATATTGGATTCCAGGTATAGGAACAAACACAGTAAAACAACATCTAAATAAAGTTGCTAGCCTATCCAAAGGTAACATAATAATAGCAGGAGATTTCAATTGTATCTTGAATGATGCTGATACTAACATGACAGGTAAAAGAAGAATATCAGCCTCAGCCAAATTATTAAAATATTTTATTGAATTATATCATCTAAAGGATATAAATGGCTTTGCAGAACCAGATTCACTTCCTTATACTTTTTATTCACACAGACATAAAACCAGTTCTAGAATAGATAGAATTCTAATTTCTAACGAACTAACATACTACTTACTAAAAACAAAAGTTATTTCATGCCCCCAGCAGATCATAATTTTATTACTTTTGATTTACTAACCAGAGAAACTCAAAATGTTTGAATTAAAAGAATTCTGGTGTATATTACTAAATTAACAGATTTCAAAGAATTCCTATTACTAGAGATACAAGACTTTATCTCTTTAAATGATACTAAAGATATATATATTTACATCTGGGATGCTTTGAAAATATATATGTATGGGAAAATTTGCATGTGGTACAACAATAAAAAGAAATCCTGGCATCAAGAATTGCTTGATATACAAGATAAATTAGATAAACTAAAATTAAACTTAAATAAAAATAAACAAACAAAAGAAAGAGAAAAAGAGATCTTCACTTAAAATAATAAATATTTGGAGATATTAAATCATAAAACTATGATTAATTTAGAGAAATTTAAATTCATAGATTTTTCTACAAATCCTAGATCTCTAAATCTCTTGGCAAATAAAACTAAAAGACTTAATAACTTAAACCACATTAAAGAGATATACTCCCCTAAAAAAAGAAAATGGTATCTGACTTACAAAATATCTTAGCTGAATTCAAAGAATTCTTTCTTAAAATAAACCAGAATTCCTAGATATTAGATCCTACAGATGAAATAAAAACATTCATAGCAAAACATATTAAAAATAGATTGTCAAATCAACAAGTTAAAAATAGAGACACACCTATTTTCTCATAGACATAAAAAAACAAATAACAAAACTCAAAGTAAATAAAGCACCTGGAAATGATGGCATTAATGCAGAAATTTATAAAATTCTCCCCAAATCGGCAATAAGTTTGCTTCTTAAGGTTTTTCACATCTCACAAAATAATACCACTATACCACCATCATGGAAATACACTTACATCTCACCAATTTTAAAATCCAACAAAGATTCCACCAAATGTTCATCTTATAGGCCAATTACATTGTTAAATATTGACTATAAAATGTTTATGTCCATTTATACTGATAGACTAAAGGTTTGTTTACCATCATTAGTAGAAGAAGACCAAACTGGTTTTATTATAAACAGAAATACTTATGATAATATAAAAAGAATCATCACTTTGATAGAATCTGCAAATAATTTAAATAAAAGACTTACGTTAATAAGTCTAGACATAAACTGTGCCTTTGATTCAGTTAATTGGGATTATTTATTTATGCTTTTAAAGGAACTAAATTTCTCAAGTAATTTTATAAATCTTATAGCAAATTTATATGAAGGTAGTCTAGCCTATATTAAAATTGGCACATCAATTTCAGAAAAGATCCCAATAACTAAAGGAACTAAGCAAGGTTGTCTTTTATCCCCACTCTTATTCACGCTTATTATGGAACCTTGGGTGAATCTAATCAGAGAAGATATAAAAATAGAAGGTTTTAAATTAAACTCCACTATTTCTTCCAAGCTACAACTATTTGCAGATGATATATTAATAACATCAGGGGGAAATGCTTCCACTATAACAGCAGTTTTTAATAACATTAGGAATTTCCAAAAAAGTCAGGATTAGCTTTTAATAATAATAAAACAAATATACTACCTATCCATCCAAAAAAAAATTGCTATATCTGGGATTGGTAATTACAAATAACATTAAATATATCATTCAATTGAACTACAATAATTGCTTACTCAAAATAGAACATCTCATAAATAAATGGAACAAAATAACATTCTCTATGGAAGAAAGGCTTTCTATTATAAAACTTATTATTCTTCCCAAAGTATTATACATTATACAATCACTATCATTACCTCCTTCAAAGATTTTAATAAAGAAATTTAACTCAATAACTCTTAAATTTGTATGGTATCCAAACAAAACAAGAATAGCTTTAACTCACCACATAATAGACTGGTCAAATGGAGGTATAAACTTTCCTAATCTGGAATCCTATATAATGTCTTCTGTAATTAAATCGATATCTATTTTAATTGATAATTATTCCTCTAAATGGAAGTCATATTTTACTCTTTTATCCTGGGATTCTAGCAATTCTTTGAATATCCAAAAATCATTAATAATAAATAATCCTTTCTTGTGGATCTTAAAATATTATTTCTCTACACATTCATGTATATTACACAAATCAAATTATCTTCTACTCCTCTTAAAATCATTTAGAAATTATATTTTTAAGTGTAACAAGTACAAAGCCTGGTTATTCCTTCTTTTTCCCATTGCTTTTACTCAGGGCCTTATAATTTCGGTAGATCATAAAAAATGTTGACATTCAAGGAGAAAAACTTAGTATATTGGTCTCAAATGATAATAAATGATAAATTGAAATCATTCAAATATTTGAGAGATGAATTTGAAATAGCTATTAATCTTTGTATATATTTACAAAAATGTAGACAATTTGTTTCAAATATATGGGATCTAATACCACCTGTCATAATAGAGTCAACACCAAAACTGATAACATATTTGATTATAGCTACACAATATAAAGTTCCGAATAAAAACAAGTTATCACATATTTATAAAACAGTTAGCAATGATATAAACATACACCCTGGCAAATATTGGGATTATTTTAATTCTATTAACAAATATAGTCCCAATGAGCAAGATAAACAAAACATACTGGAATCAGCTTACAAAACTACTTCATCTTTAAAATGGAGACTTTACACTTGAAATGTATGCATAGATCGTTTATTACTCCTTACAATTTGAGCAAGTTCAAAGAAAATAATGAAATATGTTGGAGATGTAAGAAAGTGTTGAAGGCTGATTGGTCACATATGTTTTATGATTGCATAATTTAAAAAAATATTGGGCAGATATAAATTACTTTTTACAAGGGCTGTTCTCAGATAATTTTATTTTATCTAAATCTCTAATTATATTTAACACACCCATTCATCAAAGTATTAAAAAAATTAAATACCCTTTAATTTGGTCAATTCTGGCAGTAGCAAGGAAATTATAACAATTAAATGGAAATCAGATACTTCTCCCTCTTTTCAAGAATTTAAACAATTTCTTACTGAAGTCTGAAATCTAGAAATGCTGACAGAAATACATCTAAACTTAATATGTGGAAAAAATTAATTGATTTGCTAGAAAAATAAGGAATGTATTGTTGGTATTAAATTACTTAATTAAATCTGTGAATGTCTCTATAAATAGTTTGTTTATATATTATGTTAGTTAACGATTGTTAATATTATATTTAAATTATATGTGAATATTTATGCTTTATTTGTTTATTAAATATCAATAAAGTTGTGTTAAAAAAAAAGAAATTACTGTTAATTCATATCAAGTTTTCTCACTGTTGATGTGCAGTGATCATGGGGTTATAAAGGTTGATCTGCTGCTATGGATGTGAATATTTTTAAATTGGGAAAATGGAAAGAAGATTGACAAAGAGTATATACAAGCATAATGATGTCACCCAAAGGAAGAACTGTAGTAATGCTCTAGCTAAACATGCATATGTAAATAAGGAATACAGTAAGTTCCATTTGAAGATCATTGAGAAAGTTGAAAAAAGCCATAGGGGTGGTGAATGGAAAAAGTTTTTGTAATATGGAGAATTGTATATGGATTCCATACATTTGGTCGAATTACACTTAGTCAAAAATGATAACAGGCATTGCACTTCACAAAAAAACTACAGAGACATAAAAACAAGATGCATATAACAATTATGTGTATACAACAGTTCAAAACATTACATGGCAATTACATATCAGATAAATTAACTTTCACTATAAAAACTTTAAAAGTAAATTCGTTTTAGACATTTGAGTGAATATTTTTAAAGTTTTTATAGTGAACGTTAATTTATCTGATATGTAATTGCCATGTAATGTTTTGAACTGTTGTATACACATAAATTGTTATATGCATCTTGTTTTTATGTCTCTGTAGTTTTTTATAGCAGTTTTTTTAGTAGTTTTTTATGTAAGTGTTTAGTATAATTAATTGGTTAATTGGGTGCTTCTTTACATAAAAGGGCTGGGTTGTAAAACTGAAACTGTTCTGATGAAGTCCCTTCAGTATGGAAGAAAGAGCTCAATCGGTGTGTGGTACAATAAAGCTTTTTGGATTTTTCCAGTTACTGTGAAGGTTTTTTCAGTGGTTCCAGTTGTGGTTTGGAGTTGGAGGTATTGTTAGAAAATTAAACTTGTCTCTATTTTTAGGTGCTAGACATTTTAGCAGTGATGAATTTAAGATATCAGTCACATGCAATCCACTAATCCATCCAGTTATTGCAATGCTTGAATGTGTATGCAAATTAGATTTTAGAGCACTTGCTAATTCGCGTATCAATGACAGAAGCCAGAACAAACATTGTAGTAAGAATGTGAGTAAGGTAGAATGGGCAGCACTCAATGATTTATGAAAAATGCCTATGAGAGTGATGAAGCCAGATAAGGTGGAAAGGATGGTTGTCATGGACTTAAATGAGTACAACTATTGAATGAAAAAGATGTTAGTATCTGAGACCTATAGACAAGTAACTTTAAATAAATGAGCATTTATTGAGGCAAAAATTGTTGTCACTTTATATAATTATCTGAGCATGCCAGCACCTAGGACCCTGGTCTTTTATGGCACCCCAAAAATTCATAAAAGCATTGATAATGCACCAATGAGACCATTGGTGTACACTAGGAACTCAATCACTTACACACTTGCAAAGGTAGTAGATACTATCTTGAAGAAATATATTCACCAGGAATCTCAAATTTGTAAAGATTCTTGGACATTTTTGAAAAAAAATCAATGAGTTAACATTTCAAGTCGAACATAATTTTTTGACAGTAGATGTAAAATATTTATACACATCTATTCCACATATGGAAGGTATAGAATGGGTTTCATATATGATGAGAATAAAGGAGGTGCCATCTTCAGAAATAACACTGATGGAAGAACTATTAGACATAATTTTATCAAATAATTATATAACCTTTGAAGACGAATACTATCTACAAAAATGGGTTCGCCATGTGGCAGAAGCATAGCTAACCTAGTTATAGCATACTGGAAACTAGAATTTATTATAAAAAAACAAACTAATTAGTGACCAAATAGTGTTCTATATGAGTTTTTTGGATGATAGTTTTATCATTTTAAAGGGAGACAATAATAATGTGGTTGAATTAATAAATTATTTTAATAATACAACAAATTTTCTAAAGCTTCTTCTTACATTTGCTGAAACTATTTGTAGGCTGGTTTCTGCTGTGGTTCCTGATCTCTGGCAATGTTTGTGAAATTCAGTCTACAGCAGAAATTTTAGAGGCTGCAGGATTTGCTGAATCTGCTAAAAAGTGTAAAGGCACCTGTCAGATTAAGGAAGCAAATTGAACAGATATATGGGATTGTCCTAATGCTGCACATTTATATTAGCCTCACACAGCTATTTGGATTACTTTTCCTTTATGACGGTATATGACCTCATATTAGCATAAAGAATTCATAAAAGCTGAAAAGTGAAGTTCCTTAAACAGATTTACTTTTGCTGTGCCGGAAAGTCAAACATTATGCACTCTTTCAGCAAGAATGATTAATAAAAGGTTTTGACAGATAGAAAAAGAAACTTGTTGGTTTGGCATAACAGCATACGTTGTACTTTTTTATTCTCTTTCATATCAATTTTCAAGTATTATTGCTAATGAACATTTAAGAACTGTGATTGATGTTTAGCAGGCATTTAAAAGCAGAATTGCTTCCACATCAGTTTGCGATTGTAGTTTAACATTAGACTCAAGTGTAATTTTCCATAAATTTTAAAGAATGTCAGAGAAGTGCTGATAAAAATGTTATCTGCCCTTATATCATAGCAGGGGAATATTTTTGCTGTTACAACTGTTTCTGTTATTTAAGATTAAGACTGCATTATATTGAAAAGTTATATGTGGTTATATTTGGCATATACCTTAAAATCAATTTGTAGAATGCAACATAATAAAAGTATTTGATATCTGTAAGACATATAGATGCAACAGAAGCCACCCAATTGTGTAATTTTTGGCTCTAGCTGATTGACACTGTTGAAGTGACATCCCAAACTCATATAGAAAAATTGGGAAAGGGGGGCTGTGGATGGATGGATGGATGGATGGATGGATGGATGGATGGATACAAATGCAACTTGAGACTTTAATAATCTATATGTTGAAGGATCCCAGAGACTACCCCTTTTCTGGGACAGGGATCCCGTCCATGTGAAGTAGAGTCCCTCCCTAAACCATTTCAACTATAACTTGGACAACTGAATGGGGAACCAGAAATTCTCCCCAGGTTTGGCACCTATGTCTGTAATGGATACAGACAGCCTGTAAACAGCTCATCTCTCATGCCACTGCTTATAAATGTTTTATCACACATGCTCCTGCTTACACTACCAAGGGTGCCAGAACTTGTCAGATATTTGGGATGCATGGCTGCTAGGCTTAAAAGGCCCCAGTGATTGTTAGACTAGTACACACCTATGGACCTATGGGTGACTTACATAAAATATGACTTACTGACTTGACTTGAGCTACTGATTTTTTGTGACTGAATGCAAAATACAGAATAACATATCATTTTTATATTGAAAAGAACAAAAGAAAAAAAACTAGATGAGCAACTAGATGAACATAAGAAGAAAAACAGGTTGGCAACCCATTGGAAACAACATAAGTATTGATTATTTGGTATTATTATTTTGAAATCTATCTGATAATTTAGATGAAATTTTAGTGACTAATATTTTAACTGATTTGAAGATACAGGTCAATACTAGTCCAAACTGTTACGTGCAATAACTGTATTTATTTGCAATAAATTAACTGTCAAATGTTTCCATATATAAGAACTCTTATTTGTATTTATATAATGAACTGTATATATAATGTTTGCATTTGTTTTCCAGTTTAATATGCTTTAATATGCTAGAAAGTAACTAATGATTATTAGAGCAAGAAAAATATGAGTGGGTTATTAAAAGTGAAATGCAATTATAATAAGAGGGTCAGGGAAAGGGATGCCCAGGGTATGACATTTCTGCAGATTTAACCGAAAAAAAAACAGTATTTAATGTATGCTAACTATACAAAATGTTAACATAATAAATATAACTGATAAAACAGTAAAGAAGTTATTATACTGACTATTATGCTAAATATTCACTGAAATGGCATTAAAATGATGTTATTGTAAATATTGATTGGATTAAATACAATTGAACTTGTCTCCTAAAAAACTGCTTGAAAACAGTATATGTGCACAGCTGGAGATTCCTAATAAACAAATAATGTGTATGAAAACTGGGTAGAAAATTAAGGAAAAGAAAAAAATTAAGACAAAAAACAATAACTCAAATGTTCTGCTGAGGGTGATTGTTTACTTTAGGGTACACTATTGTAACTCACACAGGTGTGGACAGTGCTGACTTGTTTGACATCCAGATGGGGCTGTCAGTTAAGGCAGTGGCAGGGATGTTTTTTAAATGTAATTCTATTTTTGTACTTTACTTATTTTATTTTTTTTTTTGGAATTACTGACTTAATGACATTGAAAGACAACTGCCCACATCCCTCATGGGGTCTGCATCCCTCTTAGCACCCCTACAATTTACCTGCTTTACACAATTTTCAGTGTCTTGTCTATATTTTTAAAATTTCATTTCCTTAAAATACAAACATTGTACACATAAGCCTTCACCTCTTGAAAAATAAGAGGTGTGAAGTTATAATTACAATGTCTTGCATCCTTGCAGCCTCAGCTTGACCCACATCACACTGGGGATAGCATTTTCTACTGCACATCCTGGTGTATCCTAATACAAAACAATCAACCTGATGACATATTAAAGACATGCCCTTGGTTGATGAATGTCTTTTAGTAAATAAAGAAATAAATGAGGAAACGTCTGAGGATAAAGACCTCTATTTTGGCCAAGAAACGTCATAACATCTATTAAATGATCCTGTAAAAGGAGATGCAAAAAGTTTGTTAAGGGATAGTAGTTTGATTTAACATAGAATGCGCACTTCCATTAAGAGCTAGTTTAGTACACAGAAAACAAGAGCGACTGAGAGAGAGAGAGAGAGAGAGAGCAAGAGTGAAAGAGAGAGAAAGAACAGTAGAATGAACACAGGTAAAGTAAAAGGAAGATAATAAATATGTTATTGATGAAGTGAGAAATATATCTGAAGGAATGCTGAAAAACCCAACTCATAAATTATTGCAAGAACACTTAGTAATAAACCACAGGGAAATATATAATATGCAATATATGTAGTTGCAATTGTTTCTGAAGCTGTTAAAAAGCAAGCAATGTAAGGAAGGAGATAGGGGAGATGAAATTATAATTCAAAAGAAAAATGTAAAAAGAAGAGAGAGAAGGATAGGAAAATAGAATAAGAAAATCAAGAATCAGAATCTGATTTAGTAAAAGAGTCAGAAGACTTAAACAATGAGGAATACAAAACAGAACTGCAGACAACCTACTTAAATATGAGGAAACTTTTAAATCACACAACATAAAGTAAAAAAAGATTATATATGAGCAAGGGCAAGAAAATGGCAATGAGAGCATGAGGGATAAAGAGAAATTATATGTAAGTGAAAAGGTGAGTGAAAATGCAGACAAAAGATCATCAGAAAGACTTGAGTGGGAGAACAATGATAGGAGGACTATAAGAGTAGGTCAATGACAAAATTAAGAAAAGAAAAGCACATGGAAACACAAGATGTAGTACATCCAGAAACAGAAAAAGCAGTATAACGTAAAATGACAGGAAAATAGACATTTGGAAAATAAATAAGGAATGTGGTTAATATTTTTTACCTACTAAAATTTAAAACAAACAACACAGAGTTCACATGAAAAATAAAGAAAACTAGTGGCTGTTTGTCTTGGAGAATCTGGCAAACTTGGTAATGGTCAATATTGCATCAATATTGTTTGTAATTTCAACTAAGGGTACAAAGAATGAGTGAAAATGATTTTCAATAAGAAGCAACATTGTGTTTTACAAAACTGATAAAATTTATCAAAGAAAATAAATGATCTTTCATATTGTATGAATGGGAGATGAATTTTAAGTAATGGAAAGGAATTCCAGAAGTCATGACAATATTCATGAAAGACAACAAATTAACTATATTAGAAAAAAAGAAAGAAAACAGTAGAAAACAGTTACTGAAGTATACCTACTGTAGCTGCCAGACAGTCCTGGAAAGTTAGGCTAAAGTTGATAAAATACAAATTTATGAGAGAGAAAAAAAGAATAATACTAAATAAAGGATGTTGTGTCCCTAATTTCTGTGTATAAAGCACCTTGGCTTCAAAGTAAGACTTTTTGGAAATCAAAACAAAATTTGAGATTTTTAATGGAGGCAGTGATCGAAAAGACTTGAGAGTTTTGGATATTCCATGGGATAGTCAAACACACGATACACATCAAATTGATGTTTGGTGCTGTTCTTTTGTTGTTTAAATAAAGATAATATAGCTAATATATGTAAATTTAGAGAAATATGGGTTTTTCTAGTAGAATGACCAAAAATGAATAAAAATACTAAATGAAGAACTTTACTGATTAAGATAAAATATAAATAAAACAGATTTTATGGTGTATATAATGAAATTTGTTATGAGCAATTAAAAAACGCTCTGTTGATTGAATATGGCAATGTAATTCTTCCAGACTGTAAATGTTATGAGGCTCTAGCAATGAAATGTGAATAATATGGAAGTTTAAATATAAATTTGTTCAACATATTAAATATCACTTAATCATTAAGTGGGGGAGAGTAATAGGGTAGATAAATAATAAAGGTTTATGAAGAGATAATTTCAACATATGCAAAGTAAAGGAAAAATATCAACATTTGATAAGCACTGGTAATATGAATGCAAAAACAAGTCAGTACTAAATTATTCAAGTTATGTACAAAAATATAAATTGACAATCAGATGATAAAAGAGTAAAAAAGCAGGTGAAGAATTGCTGGAAGATAACATTTCATGTTACATAATGGCCCAAACAGAGGAAACTGCCCAATATTTACACATGGCCTTAATAATAGGGGTTCAGTGATTGATTAATAAATCACACAACAAAACAGCAGATATTTTTATAAATTTAGTAGTGTGCAGAAGAGCACAGGGTGAAAAGTTTGTGGTTACTGTAGAATTAACAGGACTGAGAAGGTTAAAATGCCTAACTGTAGAGAAAGCCTTAATTGAAGACAACGATAATAAAATGAACTATCAGTGGCAATTAACATCTGAGGTGATAGACATAAATGCACATTTAATAAATGATATATTATGTAAGTGGCTCCTCTGCAGTTGGTCAGGTGAAATTCCTTGAGTGTCACTTGCCCACAGGAAAAATACATGAAGAGGCAGCACAGTGAACAATATTCTCCATAGGAAATCATTGTTTGTATGATTTCTAGATGTGTGATAGCAAATTCTCACTTCATTTGGACAGTCCCTCTCGTCATTGAGTTGATATGACCATGGAGTTGGTATATATAGGTTTGGGGGTTGTGGGGGCCTTGACCCCCCCCACACACACACATATTTATCTGAGATGCAGCAGAGCTTGCCTGCAGAAAAACATGCTTATATTTAAATGTTTCATCCTTCTGTGTTTCTGTCATTATCATTATTTTTTTTTGGTATGTTGGATCATTGGCTTTGTTGATGACTCATAATAGAAATTAGGCAAGTACTGTTGAATAATAGATGATACTTGCAGCAACAATATTTAGAAGGTTTATTTAAAATAATTAATGTAACTAAGCTAAAATATTTTATTTATTTAACATCTGTTGACCAGGAATGTCCGACTAGGTTCCACAGAGCCTGTTTTCAGCGGAGGCCCGGGGAGAAATGCTCCAGATGCATGTCTTTGGAATGTGGGAGGAAACCGGAGTACCCGGAGGAAACCCACGCGAACACAGGAAGAACATGCAAACTCCACACAGAAGGCACCCCAGCCGAGAATTGAACCAGAGAACCTCTTGCTGTGAGGCGACAACGTTAACCACTGCACCACTGCGCCACCTGCATTGTATTTTTGAAAGCCTCAACAAAAAACTGGTATAATTCTGAGTGTCTAACAGTAAAAAGCTAATATGATTGAAAGTGAGATTATGTGTGATAACACAAATGAGAAAGTATAGATTATTTAAAGAAATTAAAAATTAATATGAATTAAAAACCAAAATACTTAGAAATACGTGGCAATAAATGTTAATTCAGTTGAGAATAATGACAATAAAATAGCAGATGATGACCAGCTGGTAAGCCACATAATTCGGTAAATGTTTTTTAAAGAAAATGTAGAAATGATGACACCAGTAAAGGAAAAAATACATCAACTGGTTTACAGGAAGAAGGGCTCTAATGTGTTACTTTGATTAATGCAAGACTGTTGAGGTCATACATATTTTACAAAATAAAAAAAAAAAATATATGGCTATTGAGTTTTCCCTCGCATATTTTCTCCAACTCCTGTTATTGTTTTTTCATTGCATGCTACTATGAAACATATGTTCCACGTTTTTCTCATTACAACATTTTATTTATTTATCATTTGTTGACCGGGAAAGTCCGACTAGGTTTCACAGAGCCTGTTTTCAGCAGAGGCCCGGGGAGAAATGCTCCAGATTGAACATTTTTCAACTTTTATGTTTTATAGTGTAACATGATGTGATTTCAAATAATATGTACTTGAATTTTTAAAGATCATGATTATGAAACTTTTCTTCCCAGGCTTCTGCTGAAAATGGGCACTGTCTGGCCAAGTCAAATAAAATAAAATAAATAAGTTATCATTCCTAATTTGTGCAAGAAATAAGCAATAGTATACAAGAAGGGAGACAAGCAGTAACATAACTTTCATAGACCTATAACTTTGTTAGATGCACCTCTGAAAATATTTGCTTCCATACTGTTGCATGATCTAAAAAAATAACATTAAGAGGATATAGCTTTCAAAAATGAAATTTGTTTGCATAAAAGGGAAAACAGCAAAAGCAACCTATTCCATTTTACAATGTCTGATAGAAAAACATAGGCTAAGCAATAAATATTGTGTTTATTTCTCAATAAAGAATAAATCATTTATAATTTATTGAGAAAAATATCAAATTACATTAAATAAGGGATATTGAAATGATCTGCTTGATGTTATAATTGAGTTATATCATGAACATAATGCAGAGTTAAAGAGGACTCTAAGCATGAGCATAGAAACTGGTTTTCTATAAATAACTGTATCTATGGATTTTACAATTTACATTGATGAAGTAACAAAACATTAAGGCAATAATAAAGATGACCAATAATAGGACACTGATGGTCCCTACTCTGGGCCAGTAATCAAAGAGTCTGAATCCTCACCATTGACACCAGTGAGGGACAGCCACTAGGAACAAAAATGGATATATAGAGTATTTTTAGCTGCAGCTGTCTGCACCAAACACGATTTCCCTTAAGAGCATACAGGGAGCATACTCCAGATCTGGGGCTGAACTCTCTCTCTCTCTTTCTCTCCAGGCCCCAAACAAAACTCCACACTGACCAATTTGGAGCTCAGTGTCCTTGTTCTGAGTAGCTGACACACACACACACACACACACACACACACACACACACACACACACACACACACACACACACACACACACACAGACACACACACACACACACACACACACACACACTCTCTCTCACACACACACACGCACACACGCACACACACACACCTGGGAAAGGCTGGCACAGATTTGCCAGTTGTGCCCTCTCTGCCCAGACTATAAGGAAATTATGCTGCCACCAGTTGGCTACTCTAAGGATCTTACAAGACTACTCAATTATACTGAGGAAAATTAATACTAATACAGTCTCAGAAAAAACAAGTAAATGAGCCACTCCACCACATCTGTAATTCTGTAGAAATCACTTTAATACTTCAACAAACAGTAAGTGCTTTCACGGTCTCTCGAACCGCTTCATCAGACTGAATAAAACAACAGGTTTACTCCTATTTAAATAACAAAGCATATATAGCAATTAATCAATTAACCAATGAACATATGATACAATAAATATGTAATTAAAGAACTCTTTAAAAACTATATCAAGTAGGTATAAAAAATATAATAAAACATCTTGATATAATCAATGTTTAAGAGCTCTCTTCCTTAAAAATGGCTTCAAGGAAACTGTTTCCTTAATTCCTGGAAAATTATATGCATTTAATTTTAGAATCCACCTCTGTTCAGCTGCTTCAGTTCTGTTAATCAAATCACCACCTCTCATTCCTTCCTGTAAAGTTTCTATCACTAAAAATTTAAAGAAATGTGTGTTGCCAACTGCCTCTACATGTTTCACCAGGGCATTTGTCTCTTGTAGTGCTCTTGTATTAGTTCTTTCAACATGCGGTTGGTTTTACCAATATAATAAGCCTGGTAAACTATGCAAAATGCAAAATAAACAATATTCTTAGTTCTGCAATCTGCATAATGTTTGGCATATATTTCAAAGCCTAACCTAGGGTGAATGAATACACTACAAGAATATATATATTTACAGGCTGAGCAATTTCTACATGCATAGGTGCCTTTTCTCTGGGACAAATCACAATTCTTCCTTGTATTGCTGTTATAACATATCTGACGCTTCAGAGATTTTTTATTCTTGAAGACAAAATGTGGTCTATTGTCTATTAAACCTTCAAGATCTTTGGCTGTACTTAAAATATTCCAATTTATATTAAATATATCACAGAAGTCATCAATATCGCTACTGTATGTTATGGGAAATCTAAGTCTATTGACATTTTTCTCTGAAGTATTTGATGTTACTGCCTTCTCAGAGAAATAAGGTTTCCCTCTAGTATCCCTAATTTTTGTCAGCTCAAGAACCTGTTTATCAAACATATTACTGGAATAGGCTCTCTCTAAAAATTCAGTTTTAAGATTTACCAAAGCCAGTTCGAGTGATGCATCTTCATTATGTAATCTCATAAGTCGAAATATTTGTGCTCTCACTATGTTATTTTTTACAAATTGTGGGTGCATGCTGTTGTTATGCGGTATTGCATTCCTTCTGGTAGGGTTTCTATAGATATTGGTTTGAATTCCTATCAAGTCAGACTTTTTAATTTTCACATCAAGAAAGTCTCTCATTCTCAAAGATTTTACTGGTAAATTTTAAAAAGGTAGTGGTACTACCAATATATTCTATAAATGAATCAAGATCATTTTTAGTCCCTTTCCATAGGAAAAACATATCATCGACAAAATGAGTATACCAAATTAAAAAAAATGCATTATGCTCCCTTTCTACTAAAGCTAGATTGATGTAGTTATTGGCACAAGGTGTGCCCATAGCCACGCCAATCTTCTGCATAAAATATTCATCTCTGAATATAAATTTGTTTTTTTCTAAAATAATTTCTAACAAAAAACATATCAAATGTATCTTGTCAACTGTATAAATCTTCTTCATAGTTAATAAATTTCTAATGTTCTCTATCCCCAATTCATTGGGGATAATGATAAATAAGGACACTATGTCCAGTGTAACGAAAAAATACTGTTCATCTACACCTATCATTTTATCATATAACATCTCTAAAAACATCTTGGTTTCCCTCAGAACATTACTACATTCATTGAGTACAAAATTCAAACATTTCTCCACATATATGGACAAAGGTTCAGTGGCCCAACCTTTACTAGAGACAATGGGTCTCATTGGGGGTGTCTTAAGATTCTTGTGGATTTTTGGTAACCAGTAAATACTGGGATAGACAGGCTTCTCAACTGTAAAGTATTTAAATACATCTTAAGTAATCATTCCATTGATTAGCATATCACAAAGCATAACAGCTATTCTATTTGGAATTCCCTTCACTTGTATACAGGTTATTCTCTGATATGTCTATTCATCATCTAGTAGTAGATGCATTTGTGCAATATACAAATCTTTATCTAAAAAAATCACTCCACCCCCTTTATCAGCGGGTCTTATTTCTATTGAATGTAAAAGTTTCAACTCATTCAAGGCAATGTCCTCTTCTCTGCTCAAATTAAAATATTAATGTGTTCTTCCATTGTTAAACCTCTGCCTGATTTCCTGTTCACAAACAGATACAAACATTTCAACAATAGGATATTGTTTGGGAACAAAAGTGCTAGGTTTTGCAAAAACATTATATTCAATATTAGTTGTTTTAAAAATAGTCTTTAGCATTAAAGTTCTAGCAAACAGTCTAAGTTCTTGTAATAGGTCTGTTATGTCAGTTTGTTGCGCAAGGATAAAGGATAAACCTTTCCTAAAATGGAAAGTTGTGCTTCCGTAAGTGTTATATTAGAAATCTTTAAGACCAAACCTTGGTGGATCTGCTCCTGGCTTTTCTCGGCTGACCCTCTAATGGTTGTTGTCTGCCGGTCACTCTGCCTCTTCAGTTCCAACTCCTGGACCGTTCCTTGATGGGTAATGGGTCTTGCAGTTGGAAAGGCATGAACTGTGTCCTCTTTAGACCACCCGTTTCTACCAAAAAAGAATGCTTTGCTGTTAAATTTTCTGTTTCAATGATATTTTCAGTTCCAATCACATTATCTTTGATGTTATTAGTCAAGGTCTGTGCAGCTTCAGTAGTTGTGCGTGCCTTTTCAGTTATAGATGTTGATTCCCATCGTTCACATGCACTAACACTTCCTGTTCTATTTGGGTCTGTTCAATAGGTCGCTGAGTGTTGGAGTTTTCAGTTTCATGCATACTATTGGTTAAGGGGGTTCTAGGCCAAGAAAAGACCCTACCATCTGGAAATCATTCATATCTTTTTGTAATTTCTTAAGTTTACCCCTCTTTAAATGCTTGTTATAACAGGATATCTGCTCATGTATTGTATCAGTCTTATCCAGTATGACATCTGAGGGAAATGTACTTTGTAAATGCACATAACTATCTTTAAGTTCTTTCATCAACTCATGTTCTTGTGGGAGAAAATGATCTATTAGCAAGTGCATATAGTCATAGCTTCGCTGAAGATTCATCTGCTGCCATTTTTTCAGAAGCTCAGGGTATAAATCCCCATACGAGGGCATAGTTAGAACTCCTAATCCTCTTGGCGCAATTTTATATAGTAAGGATGCCTCGAGGTGAAACCTCTGCCACTGCAGACGTTTAAATTTGTACAATTTGTTCTCGTATTCTCTGAGCTTTTCTTTAAAGTGCATATGCTCATTTTCAGTTACACTAGTATAGTTCATCACAGGAAAAATAGGTTGGCTCACCAGAGCATTGTTTTCTATGAAAAGGATACGATCTAATCATTGCATTGATGAACGTGTTCCTCTGTTGCCAGATGTAAAATCAATATTCACTGCATCAAATCCTTCAGCCATGTCCAGAGCTGATAAAGATATGGAGTATAAAATAAAAAAACAATACCAACACTCTGGTAAAGGATAAGCTCATAAAAAGCAAACAGTCCCAGAAAAAAAACAAGTAAATGAACCACTCTATCATGTCTGTAATTCTGTAGAAATCACTTTAATACTTCAACAAACAGTAAGCTCGTTCATGGTCTCTTGAACCGCTTCATCAGACTGAATAAAACAACAGGTTGACTCCTATTTAAATAACAAAGCATATATAGCAATTAATCAGTTAATCAATGAACCTATAATACAATAAATATGTAATTAAATAATTCTTCAAAAACTATATCAAGTAGGTATAAAAAATATAATTAAACATCTTGATATAATCAATGTTTAAGAGCTCTATTCCTTAAAAATGGCTTCAAGGAAACTGTTTCATTAATTCCTGGAAAATTATATGCATTTAATTTTAGAATCCACCTTTGTTCAGCTGTTTCTGTTCTCTTAATCAAATCACCAGCTCTCATTCCTTCCTGTAAAGTTTCTAACACTAAAAATTTAAAGAAATGTGTGTTGCCAACTGCCTCTACAAGTTTCACCAGGGCATTTGTCTCTTTTTTATTTAAAATGTCCCTGTAGTGCTCTTGTATTCATTCTTTCAACATGCGGTTGGTTTAACCAATATAATAAGCCTGGCAAACTACACAAAATGCAAAATAAACAATATTCTTAGATCTGCAATCTGCACAATGTTTGACATATATTTCAAAGCCTAACCTAGGGTGAATGAATACAGAACAAGAATATATATATATATATATATATATATATATATATATATATATATTTACAGGCTGAGCAATTTCTACATGCATAGGTGCCTTTTCTCTGGGACAAATCACAATTCTTCCTTGTATTGCTGTTATAACATATCTGACCCTACAGATATTTTTTATTCTTGAAGACAAAATGTGGTCTATTGTCTATTAAACCTTCAAGATCTTTGGCTGTACTTAAAATATTAAAATATTCAAATTTCTATTAAATATATCACAGAAGTCACCAATATCGCTACTGTATGTTATGGGAAATCTAAGTCTATTGACATTTTTCTCTGAAGTATCTGATGTTACTGCCTTCTCAGAGAAATAAGGTTTCCCTCTAGTATCCCTAATTTTTGTCAGCTCAAGAGCCTGTTTATCAAACATCTTACTGGAATAGCCTCTCTCTAAAAATTCAGTTTTACGATTTGCCAAAGCCAGTTCGAGTGATGCATCTTCATTATGTAATCTCATAAGTCTCAATATTAGACAATTATTAGACTTAGATTTCCCATAACATACAGTAGCAATTTTGGTGACTTCTGTGATATATTTAATAGAAATTGGAATATTTTAAGTACAGCCAAAGATCTTGAAGGCTTAATAGACAATAGACCACATTTTGTCTTCAAAAATAAAAAATCTCTGAAGCGTCAGCTATGTTATAACAGCAGTACAAGGAAGAATTGTGATTTGTCCCAGAGAAAAGGCACCTATGCATGTAGAAATTGCTCAGCCTGTAAATATATATATATTCTTGTTCTGTATTCATTCACGCTAAGTTAGGCTTTGAAATATATGCCAAACATTATGCAGATTGCAGAACTAAGAATATTGTTTTTTTTGCATTTTGCATAGTTTGCCAGGCTTATTGTATTGGTAAAACCCACCGCACGTTGAAAGAACGAATACAAGAGAACTACAGGGACATCTGAAATAAAAAAGAGACAAATGCCCTGGTGAAACATGTAGAGGCAGTTGGCAACACGCATTTCTTTAAATTTTTAGTGTTAGAAACTTTACAGGAAGGAATGAGAGGTGGTGATTTGATTAAGAGAACAGAAACAGCTGAACAGAGGTGGATTCTAAAATTAAATGCATATAATTTTCCAGGAATTAATGAAACAGTTTTCTTGAAGCCATTTTTAAGGAACAGAGGTCTTAAACATTGATTATATCAAGATGTTACTTTTTATACCTACTTGATATAGTTTTTAAAGAATTCTTTAATTACATATTTATTCTATTATAGGTTCATTGATTAATTGCTATATATGCTTTGTTATTTAAATAAGAGTCAACCTGTTGTTTTATTCAGTCTGATGAAGCAGTTCGAGAGGCTGTGAAAGCGCTTTCTGTTTCTTGAAGTATTAAAGTAATTTCTACAGAATTACAGACATGGTGGAGTGGCTCATTTACTTTTTCTGGGATTGTTTGCTTTTTATGAGCCTATCCTCTACTAGAGCATTGGTATTTTTTTTTTATTTAATACTAATACAAATGGTTGAGTTTGATCTATGCAGCAAGGCTTTCAGGAGTGCCCACACTTTCACTAAAATAAGTGTAAGAAGTCTTAAGATGTTAAAGGTATTCTCTAAACGACCAGCCACAATGAAAGCTATAGAAATATTTAATAATAAATAATAAAATAGAAAACACAAAAATACTGAATATCTAGTTACAATAAACACCAGAGTTTCAATCACAGGAGATATAAAAATACCACAGGTGGCTAGATTCACAGAGAATCAGAAAAACAATACTTAACTTATCTCACTATATTTTCCTGAATGACTAAAGAATTACTGTTCCATAGTTAAGTTACTTACTACAGCAAGACAAGATGATGACTGTTGAGTTGCTTACTACAGCGAGGCAAGATGAGGTTTGTGGTTGTATGAGATATCTGGTTCCAAAAAAAAAAAACAAAGTGCTGCTGTGAGAGTTCTATCATATCTCTCACTAATATCTAGAAAAATAATTCCAGTGCTGGTTATAGAATGACACCACATTTGGTCAGCTGACTCTGGTACAATACACACCCAGAACTTTGCTAAGATCTGTTGTAGCATCTGAAAGGTATAAAACAATTCCAGAAACTTCCACCCTTCCAGGGTAGCAATTACTTTACCCCTAAGGACAGTACAGTAAGATTCCTAGTCCTGTTTATCCAGACTTTTTTTGTATCTGTCTGCAATCAGACCTGTGAGATAAAAATCTTTATGGCCTAAACTGACCCATTTAATTTTCAACCTATTTTCCAAAATTAGCTGGACTGAGACTAACCAATTTCCTTCCAAAATTCTCTGTTACAACATATATATTTAATCGGTTCCCTATCAGAAGCCTGAAACACTATAAGCCTGAAAATCAAAATCCTGAAACCAAAAGCCTGAAAATTCAAAATCCCGAAAACCCAAAATCCTGAAACTCAAAATCCTGAAAACACAAATAATGCTAATATGTCACTATAAAGACACTAATATCTACCAACTGACCCTGACCCTAACCCTAAGGTCCGTCACTATCGCACACTCACCTGACCCGCGCCCTAACCCTAACTCACTTAAACCGCCCCTAACCCCAATATTTGTCACTATTGCATACATGCCTAACCTGCGCCCTAACCCTAACTCACTTAAACCGCCCCTAACCCTAACATAAAACCAATCAAGACACTTACCTGAACCCAACGCATGACCTAACACCACAGGGCTAACAATAGCAAAGCCACAATGACGTCAGTATGTCCATTTTGTGTTTTCAGGATTTTGAGTTTCAGGATTTTGGGTTTTCGGGATTTTGAATTTTCAGGCTTTTGGTTTCAGGATTTTGATTTTCAGGCTTATAGTGTTTCAGGCTTCTGACAGGGAACCATTTAATCAGTTACAATAATACTGTCTGACATACATGTATATCTATTTTCTGCCCAGCAGAACCCACTGTTGATACATTTTTAACACCAGCAGCTTTAGAAATATATTTTTTAACACAATAATCTGTACAAATCAGTGTGAGAATCAAATGATATAAAATTCTTTACATAACTCCAGCTAGCTATGCTGGCACAAGTTATACATGCACTGCCCTACTCTCCCTGGCACAGCTAGCACTACCTCATATCATCATGAGGACTACTAAAAAACATAATTTATTTTGTACTATGATAACCTGTTGTTGTTACTTTAAGCTTGCCATCTATGAAAAATTGGGTAAGAGAACAGAAGAATATAGCTACAGAGCTTTTAAGCTAAATATAAATTGATAAAGCAAAACTTTTAGAATTTCTTGAAAGGATAGTAAGAAAATACCAGTTAATCATAAAAGAAGAAAACTGAACAAGTGAAACACTGTAAACATTTTGGTATGATTTACATTTATTGATTTATGTATTTATATTTTATGTATCTGTTAACCAGGTAAGTGCACTGGACACAACTGTCCCTTTTCATGTTTAACCCAGATTCAGAGACTAATTGGTTAAACCATATTAATTTTTAAGAGCAAAGACAGAAAATCTGCTTGGGGTCAATCAGATTCAACAAAATGATTGTGTCTACAGTATAAAACTATCAGCGGAAGGAACATAATCAAGCAATCTACTTCAATTTCATATAGAACATAAGTATGGGAACAAAACATGATTATGACATTGAGTGGTAAACAAATAATGCAGAGATACTTGTAAAATCTTTGCAAATCTTTTCTGATAATCTGTTTTTATGGAGAATAAAACTGTCAAGGAAGAGACTATACTAGATACATCTTTTCAGTTTGGCTTACATATACAAAACAGCTGAGTGGAATTATAATGAAACAAATATTACTGGAATAGGTAGGAAGTAGAATTTTGATATATTTCTTAAATACAGAAGATGACGGCAAAAAGTAGGCTAAATTGTTTAGATAACTATTTGTATGACAATGTACTATTAAAGAACAATTATCTACTGTAAATAAAAAATAAGAATAAAAGTAAAAGATATTGGGAAGAAAAATGCAAACTAGTGGACATTCAATAACCTATACAAAAATTACAGTCAACACAAATGAGAACACATATGAATATAATACAGACAGCAAGTTACTTTCAATTTATATAAAAGGCAGTTTGGTTTGGTAGTTAGTTCAGTGGATTAAGACTATGAGCTGTTACCAAGCTGATCCATATTGTTGACAGTATGATTCCCTCACCCTGTATTTGCATTTTGTATGACTGAATAAGTCACTTAATCAGGGAGTGCTTTAGTCAGTTGGAAAAAAATAGGCTAGCCTCCTTAGTAGTCTCCTAAATCATATGCCTAGTAACTAGTGCCTAAAGTTTGAAAGTTATAATGATAATTTATGGCAAAAAGTAATTAACAAGCTTGATAAAAAATATCATTGCATATATCAAAAGAAAGAAAGGAAGATCTAATGCACATTATGTTTGACTGCAAAAATATATGAGGATCAGAGCCACCATCTTCTACAAATAAATGACAAGCATGAAGAAGATACAGTGATGGAAATGAAAATTACATCTCTGAAAATGTATTTAATGCAGATCAAGAAATAACTTTGAAAGAATTGTTAATAGCATTTATCAAGATACATACATATATGAGAAATGAGTAAATATAAAAGGACAAAGACATATATAAAGATGTACGTCCAAATTTTAATCTGTAAAATTTTATGACATATGTTTAAAAGCTTGTATTTATGATTGTCACAAATTAATGAAGAATTAAATTCTCTTTGAACTTTCGACTTTGAGGTAATACAGTTATGGAATAAAAATCAGAAGCAGCATGAAGTTAATGGTAATGCTGAAAAATGAAAATTAGTATAGCGGATTCATTTTGGTTACCATGGTAAACCATTTGAAGAGCACGTATACAGAGTCTCTCAAGGCAGGCGATCTAAAACAAGACTCCTTGTTCTGTTTTACCAGTATTTGTCTTTCCCGAAACTCTTCAATTCTTTGCATTTTGCCATTTTAAGCCTAAATATACAGCAAAACAGAAGTGCCTTCAGTAATTGCTTGCGAACGTTCTGTTCCTTATCTTTCAGCTACATTGCACTTTATGCCACAGAACAGCTGTTGTAATAGTAAATTGAACGCAAAGCTGACCATTTCTCATTTGCAAGAAAGAGTCACTATTCCATCTATATCTCCTTAGTCAAAAATATCCCTTAACCATCCTCTCAAATTTTTTCACCAGAAATACAGGCCCACGTTTTTCTCAAAAACTCTTTATTTATTAGTTTAGTTAAGGTTCAGAATGTTGTTTTTTAAAATCCCATTAGGTGTGGAAGTCCCTCAAAATGTTCTCTGTAAATGGACAGTGTCAAAATATCATTATCCAGTAAGTATCTGTAGTTATTAACTGATGATTTGTTTAAATGATCCATGGTTAAGTTAACCCTTTTTCTGCACTTGCCAGTTACAAATCTATACAGAAAAACACCTGCTGTTGTTGATGGGCGGATTAACATGTGGCTGCTATAGCACATGTATTGTGCACTCTTTAGAGATTCCTCTAACATCATAATCTTATTGTATTTAATCCATATAATAATTAATGGCATATGACCCCACAGTCCATTTGCAGCTGATCATTATTACTACCTCAATATAGATGCATTACGTTAAATGTGGTCAGCTTATTTTGTTACTGCTGTGTATTTCTTACTCTCATTTAAATCTGTGAAATACATTATTAAGATATTTTACATACTTATTATACATAAAACCTGCTGATTATTTTAAGTAGCCATATGTGTTATTTTAAAACAAAATTCCTAATGTGCTCTTAGGTAACTCCTAACTGACTCCAGACATTTCTCACAGAGTTCAGAGAAGTAAAATCACTATAAAGTGAAACTGTTTACTAGAAGACAGATAGAAAATGAACTATATTTGCACAGAATAAAACTGGGCCTAAAGTTTTGGAAAAGTTGATTCAGGATAACATAAATGATATATAGTCAAAAACTCCTATGTGTCATACTGCTGCAGTATTTAAAGCTACTGGTCTACAGTACTACATTAGAGAGTACAGGGTTACCTTTGTGAAATACTTTTCTTACTTGGTTGACTGCTATACTGTTACTGCATGTGAAACTAAAATGGGTGCCTTTTTTTAGGCAGCGTCCATGTGATGGACATTGAACATGAACCTGGTAGGTTCTAATCTAGAACACATCAGTGTCACCCTACTCAATGCCAGGAGTCTTGACAAAAAAAAAAAAGCCTGAACATGAGGCTGTCTTGCAACTTGCACACATTCATATATGTGCAGTTGCAGAAACCAGGTTTCATAGCAATGGAAGCATTCATTCTGTTCTGGGCATAATGCCTATTATGTCTTCACACGTATTGACAATTGTGAGGAAGTAATCATATATGTCAGGAAAACCATCATCTCACCAGTGATTGCTTCGGATGCCACATTTGAATTTCTAGAAGTCTAAATCACAATAAACAAGACCAATTACCACTTCATACCTCCATACAAAACACCGCCTATGTCCCATTCTGATCATAATAGTTATCTTAATGCATTATCTGAAATTCCAATAAAACCCAAGACCTTTCTATTGGGGGACTTCAACTATCCATAAACTGCAAATGGTCAGCATACCAGTACTTCTTTGGCATATAAATGCTACCTGCCTTTCAGAAATAGTTAACCAGACTACTAGGGGCATAAATATCATTGGCCTGGTCCTCACAAATATAGCTGCACCTTGCACATCTCCCTATGTATAATCCTGTCTTGTTAAATTAGATAACATATTAGTGACCTTTTCCTTTAAAACTGGTGGTACTGTACTTCCAATGTAAATACCTTTATGTTTAGGGACTCCTCAGAAGTAAGCCTACTTCAGTTAATCAGTAACCTAAATTAGTGCCACAATGATCTTCCTCCGATGAATCCTGTATCTATAGCTGCCTGCTGCTTATGCCTCTGAATTCTACTCCTACTTAAATAGCTGTATTAAAAAGCAGTCCCTACCTGTACCAAATGTAATGTGAAATTTAAAAACAAAGCCCTATGGTGGAATTCCCATGTAAATAAATTGTATAACAAATGAAAGAAACTGATTAATGCTTATAAGAGATCTCATTCTACCTACCTTAAGTGCACACTTAAGCAAACTATCAAAGAGCTTAAGGGAACCAGTAGAAAGCTCAAGCTAAGAATGAACTTAAAATAGCTGCTTAAAGCAAAAATAACTTTCTTTCTTTACCAATGACAGGAAGTTAAGAACTAACAGTCAATAATTTTTGAATTTAGTCTACAATGATGGTACACTCTCTGATGCAAGGGAAATAGCTAATATTCTAACTGATAAATTTAGTGCAAGTTTTACTCCACTCACAATTATAGCTAATCCATAGTTTCTACAATCCCAGACACCATCTTTAATTACCATCAAACAAGTTCTCACAACCCTTTCAAAAACTAAGAATACTTCATCCGCGAGCCCTGAGAAATACTAGGTTGGCTGATTATCAGTGCCAGATATTATCTTTTTGAACCTCTGCTCAACCTCTCCACTGGTTACATTCCTGAAGCCTGGAAAACAGCCATTGTTGTGCCATTAGACAAGGGTGACCTAAGCAAGGATGCTGGCAACTAACAGGTCTCACTAGTCTCATAAAACTATGGAGCACACTTTGGCAGACCATGTTAATTTAGATATTAAACATACCTTATCCCTGGACCCTCATCAATTTGGCTTTCTTGTACGATGGTCCTGCCTCTTAAACCTTGTTAATTTGTTTGAAAAATTTACCAAAGCAGTGGACTGTGGTTATACAGCGCATACTGCATATCTAGGCCTGGACAATGCATTTGACACTATTCTCCATGCAGGCATTCGTGACAGACTTGTACAAGTGAATATAAATCCTAAAATTGTGTGGTGGATAGCTAACTGGTTGTCTTACAGAGCCCATTTGGTTAGAGTCACAGGGCTCAGTTCTGAACACATAAACATTAGCAGTGCTGTACCAGTGCCCATTTTTCAACCCACTCATATTTGGCATTTATTTCTCAGACATTCAGGCCAACACTTCTATCTTATGGTTAACTAAGTTTGCAGACAAATGCAAATTGGGCCTTGTTATTCAATCTTCAACTGACTCACAGTTGTTCAAACATGGGTTAGATCATATTAACAATTGGTGCAAGGACAATAGTCTCAATTAAATGTAAAAAATGTAGCATAGTTCATTTTGATAAACAAAACAGTTCTTACCATATAGGTAATGCATCCCTCAAATCAGACACTGTTGTAAGGGATTTAGGCACTCTTATTGATAATTCCTTATTCTTTGACCGTCATGCCTCCACAGTAATTCAGAAAGTATTTTACCTGACTCATCTATTTTCCAAGGGCATTACTATTAGATGCAAAGAAGTCATAGTTCCCCTTTACTCATATCTTAACAGACCAGTTGTTGAATATAATGCACATTTTGGGATGTATTTATCTAAATATATCATGCAACGTGAGAGACAGCAGAGATTCATAATTAAAAAGATCAGTGGCCTCAAAAATCTTAGTTATCGGGAGAAACTGTCAGTCTTTTCTTCGTACTCAATCTAATGCAAACTCCTCCTTGGAGATCTGTGCCTAGCCTTTTAAGCCATGGAAGATCCAACCATATTTGGCATCTTATTCATTCCTTCCTTCCTAGAATTAATAGTACCTCAAACACTTGGTTAAAAGTGCTAAATCTTCATTAGCAGATAAATAAGGCACATTGGTATGATTCCTTCATATCCCAATATACTCTTCAGCCATGCATCTAACTTCCACTACATGTCAAGCAGACTAGCACCCTTGCCACCTTCAATGTAAATCTAGATAATTGGGTGGGCCACCACAAATTCTCCCACAATCCATCTTGTTTTGCCTTCATTTAGGTTATAGGTAATTTTTGCAATGCTCTTCTGACTGGTTGCCTTTTACTTTCCAATGAACATATGAACTTCTATTAAACAATTAAACTATATTGAATTCATTTAATAATTTAAAAACAAAGATATTTGTAGTACTAATGCTAATGCTAATAAGCACTTTGATTTAGCAGTGCACTCTCCCTTCCACCCCATACTCCTGCTTACTACATATATTAAATCCAAGGGTGTAGTACCTCAGATATGGATGGAATATTTGGTTTTATATCAATGTCAAGGGTTCAATTTTTTGAGATGGTATCACCTTAGAGTTGTCAGATTACATTAGCAGACATGCAATTAAAACTTCCACACTGAGGGGTACAGGTTGCAACATGTATTTTAGTTTACTTTAACTTAAATTGTATTCAGTTATCTTGGAACAGTTGCATTTTGCCCATTAGGGCATATGCTAATTGCATCCTTCATTTATCAGTTTCTTATATTAAGTATCTTGGCCATTAAAAAGTCTTTCGGCTGCTCCCGGTTAGGGGTTGCCACAGTGGAACTCCGGTCCGCTCATGACTGGTAGTGGATTTTACGGTGCTGAGTTGCCAGCTCGACGCCCAACCTTCAACGAAGGCATTCCCATTCACACTCGCACCTACCTGCATGTCTTTAACTTCACTTGACCGCGGGGAGGACATGCAGACTCCACACAGAAGGCAGTCCAGCCGAGAATCGAATGGGAGAACCTCTTGCTGTGAGGCAACAACGCTAACCACTGCACCACCACGGCACACTATTAAGTATCTTGGCCAGTATTGTTTACAAATATTTCAGTTCATTTCTGTTGTTATTACAAACATTACAGCATGTTAAGCATTGTTTATGAATGTAATCATTTTTATCACTTTGTACTAATAAAATGTCAGAGTATAAGCTCATAAACAAAAATGAGTCCATTGACTTTGCAATAATAAGTGTGGAAACATAATATATGTTACTACAATTTAGAAATTATGCATTTCTGAAAGTGTAATAGGATCATAGGATCACAGGATCATAGAAGGTTACTAGGCTAACAGCCTTAGACCCCCTTTTAGCCTAACCATTAATACCTCAATTTTAGCACTTATCAATGTCTAAGGACTAGGACTGCTTTGGTATATGCGTGTGCCTTAGGGCATCTAAAAACTGCATCTTTTCCATAAGGGACAGAGGTGACAAGCCAGGGTAAATTTATGATTTCCATTCCATTAGGTCAAAGAGCTCTGCTTCACATGAGTTGGGAGTTTGTCTAGAAAAGGGGTAATCTCTGAGACACATAGCTATCTCTCCAACACATTTTGTTTATGTTCCAGATGAGCTTTTAGTTTTACATCAGGCAATTGTAGTGCTGTTTGATTTTGGCAATGTGTAACAGCCCATCAGATCTGGATCAGAGGAAGACTTGTAGGTCAGGCATAGATCACCCCTCAGTACTCTGTAGGAGACTGAGTACAGGGACAGGGCTTTGAGGCATTCCACATAAGAAATGTTATTTACATCCTGTAGTCTTTTAGTGAGTAACCTCTGCGGCCACTGCAACTGTTGCAAATGCCTGATCAGATACATGCCAAAGGGTGAACTGTGCTTGATTTTTGGTCTAACAAGGGCTGAGTACAGTACAGCTATGATCTCCTTAGAACTGGATACCATGCCATTACTTATATGTTGTGCCATGTAGAAGGATATTTTCACCACCACTGACATAGTGATCAATGTTCAGGTTACTGTCAATTTGAGTTCCCAATTCCCTTACCACTGTGTCCACTCTTAAGGGAGTGTTATCCATGTTGCAATTTGTATAGGTGGTGGTCTTCCCAAAAGGTATATTTATGCATTATTTTGCATTGCATTTTAGGCCATGGCTCTGGAACCAGTTATTTGTCTATATCAGACCCTCCTGGAAGATATCTTCATCTTTTGGGAATTTCATGATAGTACGCAGCTTGCAATCATCAGAAGATTTAGTCATCCAAAAACCCTCTATATTTGCTTTGACTTCTGAGAAGTATATTCCAAACAGGACAGGCTCCAGTAATGAGTCATGCAGGACACCCCTAGTAACAGGCCTCTTGGTGACAGACCCCCACCCATAACTCATGTGCCCTATCTATTAGTCATCTGGCTATGCATTGGGTGACAGAGGAATTTATGCCTATATTTGTGAGATTGTCTATAATACCCAAGTGAGGTATCATGTCAAATGCTTTTGCCAGGTTGAGGTAGACAATATGCACTACTTTGCCCTTTTCTGTGATTCTAGAGACCTGCCCTTGATAAAAACAAACTGTGATGAGTCCAGTGTTTGAAGATTTCCTATGTCTTTCTCTATCAGGTCCACTATAATTCTTTCCATGACCTTGCATATAAGACTAATTGAATTTACAGAGCTGTAGTTCCATGGGTCAGTTCACAATTTGCCTTTCTGTAGAGGAATGACCTTTGCAGTCCTCTTTTCCCTAGGGAAACCACATGAATAGAGGTTGTGGTGGAACAGAGATTCTAGTGACTTGACAGGTCATATTTCAAGCTGTTTAGGAGCCATCCTGAGATATTAACAGGACACATTAAGCAGTGTTTTTAGCTTTGGAGAGTGCAGTGAAGAGCTGTTCTATAGTGATGCCTGGGGAGAAATGATAGATGGTATTTTCTGGGGTGGGGGGTAACTGGAGGTGATGAGTTGTGTGAAACTGGACCTGAAATTTATCAGTCAGCAAATTTTCTACATTGTCGGGTTCAGTGTTGAGAGTCCCATTTACTATTAGTTCAATGTAAAGTTGGATGTCCCACCCCTTAAGGCTACATACATAATTGAAAATGCTGTATGGTTATTCTTTACCTGGATAGTTTTGCCTTGAAGTTGGATTTGGTGGATTTGATTAGTCCGCTGAGTTGCTTATTGAGACTGATGAGTTTTTTGCTTGTTGGTAATTTCCCTTCTTATTTTGGACAGGATTTTCTTTATTCTGTTATAAAACCATTTATATTGGGGGGTCTACTTAAGGGACTTGTTTATGGAGTTTGTCTTAAATTTATTTTGGTTTTGTACTGCTGTTTCTATGCAGTTATTTATGTGCTTATACAGGGTTTCACTTAATGAGAGGCAGTTAACCTTAGAAAGGTTCTGAGGTTTGCTGTGAGTTACGGCTTTATACTGTCTATTTGTATTTATATCTGTGTTTATATCTATATCTAGATCTATCTATCTATATATATATATATATATATATATATATATATATATATATATATATATATATATATACACACACACACACACACACACACACACACACACACACACACACACATATATTTTAAGGGTTATTGATATGAGATTGTATCTGACCAAGGAGATTATTACATGGGGGGGGGGGGGTCAAGCAAAATACACTCATATTTCTGAGTATCAGATCCAAGATATTAGAACCTCTAGTAGGGGTGCAGACTAGCTGTTCCAGGTTGCTTGCATTGACAAAATCCAAGAATCTTTGGACCTGCATGTTAGTGGTTTTGTATGTGTCTCATTTCATGGTGGGATGATTGAAATTAGCCATGAATATAGTACTGGACTGAATGCTGAGTGACTCTAGTACATTCAGCTACATGACATGGTTGTCCTGGGTCATAGAGAATGACGTATAGCTAGTAAGGATATGGTACTGGAATTTACCTAAGGTTAGTTGGACAAATGTGTCATTTTGCTTGACCAGTTTTGAGGTGTGCTTACTTTTTATGTAGATTGATATACCTCCACCTCTTGTCCCTTTTTATGCAGTAGCTGGTCTAAATGTGTGGAAGGCATTATAACCTTGCACATGCCTTGGTGCCTCAGCTTTAAACCACATCTCAGTCACTGAATAGATGTCAGCACTCTCAAGGGTGAAGAGTGCATCCAGGGAGTGGAGCTTCTTGTCGATACTTCTACCACTGAGCAGTAACACCTTTAGTTTATCTTGGGTAGAATTTACTATGCCAGAAGGTTCATCACATTGATATTGCCTAAAAAAGGTACTATTTTGGTGGATAATTTTTGGTCAATATTCTGAAGACTAGTGGGGACAAGTGCAGTTCACCACTGACAAAGCAGCATGGTCTGTAGATCATGCCCCCCCCCAGGCTGACAAATATTGGATACCATTAGAATGAGACCAGTAACTAAGCTAGTTCTTAAAGTCGATCATCTTCTTTTTGTGTTATGGCATCATTCATGGAGAAGGTAGAATGTTGCTCAGTGCTAGGCTCATACCTGCCTGGGACACATAATCTGACAGCTCTCTGATGTCTCTCTTCATTTGTTCCAGAAAGCTACATCTCAGGTCATTAATGTCCACATGGACTATGACAGAGTCATACTGGTATTTGTGGTTCAATGTCCTAAGTGAATGCATGATCTGAGGGATCCTTGCCCTTGACAGGCAACTAACTGTGTCTGTCTCCTTTCTCAGCCTCGTTAGTGGGGCATCAGTGTGTCTTATAATAGTGTCTCCAAAAAACAATATAATTGATTATGTGGTAGCTTGCCTTAAAGACTTAGAGGTTGTGACATTGTGAGATGTGATTGTATATGTCCTGGAAAGTGTTGCTTTTGTAGAGTATTTAGGAGGTTGCTGAAGACAGTGTCTGGGTGGCCTTTGAGGTTCAGATAGATTGATTTAAGAGCCTTATCATATGTGAGTTTATGTGCCTCATCTACAGTAGGTGTAGTGTGTGTGTGACTGGCAACCTGCTTGGAGACATTAACATCAGCATGCAAGAGCTTTTCCTCCGAAGACACAGTGTACTTACATCTCATACTATGTCAGTCTGTTTAAATATAAGGAGCTTGTCAGTAAACATGAGACAATTGCTATATTGTCTCAGGATGCCTATTTCTACCAGGCTGGCTATAGAGACAGTTAAGAGCATATCCATGGCTGTGGATATCCTTTTTAGTGATCTATGAGGGGTGGTGCAAGTTGGGATTGTGACTAATCAACTTTGGAGTTGTTCAGCTGGAGGGAGAGGTCTAGGAGTGATCTAAAACAATGCTCTTGAGGTAATGATTCAGCTAGATACATCAGAAAATAGCAGAAAAAGTTTTATATGGAAAATTACAACTCTAGGTGTCTATACAGGACACTGCAAACCACCTCTCCACAGCTCAGCAGAGGTCATAGCTGATGGACTAGAGCAGAATCTAATCAGTAAACAGTAAAAATGCAAAATAAGTGTATATACTCTACATCAATTCATAATTCTCTTTTGTGAGTGATACTGCAAGACTAAGGCCCTCAGACCAAGTGAAACGCAAACAGTAAAAATGCAGTAGAAAAATGAGGCTGCAGCAACTCACAATTGTCCTTCTGTTCCTAAAGATACTACAAGACTAATGTTCCAGACTATGTTAAAAATAAACAGCCAACTTGTTTCAAAACAAGAAAAATGCACTAAAAAGCAATACACAATTCTGATTAACACTAAATATTGTAGTGTGCACTAATTGAGATGACTGAAACAGAGGTTAGCTCAAAGTTTAACGGGAGTGCCTTATCAGTGCCAAGTAGAATTAGCACTGGGCGGGGCATTCCAAAGTCTAATTCACAGTAGATGCAGGCAACTGAAAAGCGACCAAGTTTAAGAGAGCAACAAGAATTGGGTGGGTTGAGAAAAAAAAATCAACATAGTAAAACTGCAGTTGTTAACTCAGAGCTCTTGTAGCTGGATGGGAATGTATGTGCATAGTTTAAATAAGAAAAATGTTTCTCAGGTCCTTCCACTAATTAATTAGATCTAATCCCTATTCAACGAATGAATAGTCACTATACCTTTCACTATACTTGGTATCCTAAAGACAGTTAAGAGGTGACGTCTGTTTCGTATGCAAAGCATCTTCTGACCTATTACTGATGGAATTAGTGCACATCAGCAAGTCGAATGGCATCAGAAGTACTTGGCCTAGGGATCTAAACCTCTTTTGCAACATCAACAGAATACTTTGGAGGAACGGGTATATCTCACAGTAGATACCTCTGTTCTGGAACAGACTCCTATCCCATCCATGTAAAACATATTCAAGTGCAACACTGATCTATGGATAGGAAGTAGAACATTTACCCCAGGACTGCTTCCTCTATTACTAATGGACAGAAGTAGCTCTTACAAGCTTTATCCCATGCATGGGTCCCCCTCAAATTATCTATGGTATACATCCCAGTTATTCTTATTAGGGGCATTATATAATTATAGACCATGTGATGGGTAAGGCCAACATATAATCAGAGGATAGGTTATTTCAAGTACAAGAAGGGAAATAGGTTAACCTTAAAATAGCCCATAAGGGAAGCTAGCCTAGTACTTACTTATGAACCTATGAATGCAAAAGGAATGCTTCCTAACTGACCTTAGCCAACAGCTTTTACGACTTCAAGAAAAAAAACCTTTGTAGCAAAACAAAATTAAAAATAAAACAAACTGTAATTATAATAAGATGAAATCAAAAAGTAATGGAAAGATCCAAACCTTAAATGTAGAAAATGCAAAAATCAATGCAATCAAACAGCATCTGTAAACTCAGAGCACATTTGAGAGTTTTAACTCAGTCATGCCTAGTAACTATGGAGTATCATACTTAGGCTGCTCATACACACTCATATTCCTGAGTATTTTCTGTAAAAATGAGGTTAAAAACAAAGCAAACAAATACAAAACACAGCAATGCGTGAACAGTAAATGCTGTTAAAATGATGCAACGTGTTAAGCAATCGTTTTTAGAATTATACAGGTCTGTACATTTGCAGTGTTTACATCAATAGTATTCTATATTATTACACAGAAAAATACATTTTGATACTTTTCTCTAGATTTTCACAAACAGCTTTTCATTATGTTGCAAACTGCAGAACCTAGTCATATAGAATTAGCAGCACATTTATTCAGAAGGCTTGAATTTTTTTTTATGATGGAAGGAATTTGTGTTTGTTTATTATAATGTGTATAGAAATATGAAAAAGTATGCCCATTTGTATAATCAGCTTTATAAATAACACTATGTGGGAAGGATTCAGAAAATACTCTCACTGTATCCCTATTAGGGCTTCACTGGTGAGCTGTAGTAGTGTTATGGTGATAAAAAGCAAATCAGAGACATGCAACAGCCCCATGGTGATAACTCCATAGCATCTCACTAGCATAGTGCAGTCAGGAGTAATCTCATTAGTGTTACCCTACCAGTCTATGTACCTACACACACACACACACACACACACACACACACACACACACACACACACACACACACACACACACACACACATGCACACACATATACACGTACGCATGCACACACACACACACACACACACACACACACACACACACACACACACACACACACACACACACACACACACACACACACTCAGACACACACACACATATACATTTAGTGAGCACCAAACATGCCCCCACATATATGCATACATATACACATATGAAAATATGAATAACAAGAGACAAACAGTACTTAAGCTCTCCACAGCAGGACATCCTATATTACAGTCTTAGATTCACTTTATTTCTTACATCTCGTCTTTCATATGCTGCCTATTATAAATTAGTAAGTCACTCAGCTAAGGAGTGCCAACCTTCAAATATCTTAATGTCATAATGAAGTATGGGTGTTATAAGGAACTATATAAAACATTGATACGTGTTAACTAGATTTTCCCTTTATATGTCTGCATCCCTTGACTCCATTTAGATGATTAACTTCTACCTTACAACTACAGTAATGTTTTAATGTTTTTTGTCCTGCAAAGGACCTCACAATAGTCAATTGCAAACCCTATTCCAAGATAACCAAAAAGACTTTGTCCCCAAACTGAGTCCATTTTAGTTTTAAAGCTAATCATTTATTACCAACCAGATGTTTGTCCCAAATTTCCTCAGTTCTTTGTTAAAGAAATATGCTTCCCATAGGACTAAACAGACTATTAGTAAATTACTTTTCTAAGTTTCTGAGCTATGCTTCACAAAATGAATGCCTAGGATTATACCTGAATTATATTATCCTTAAGGTACTTATATGCCCAAATGAAATTGCTTGTTAAAGACTTATAATTGAATGATTATAAATTAAGGTATGTTGGGAATTCTTCATATGGGAACCCTCTAACAACTTAACATGTTTTGTGAAGAAACTTTGAATCTTTTCTGTTGTTTTACTATCATTAGGGCCTTTTGATCAGAAACCTGTGCCATACTCAAAAACAGGACTAATCAAACTTTGAGATATCAGAAGTGGAGCTATCATACTCCTTGAAGCAACAGCATGTGAGGTAACATTCATATTACAAAAGCACTTCCAAACCATCTGGCTCGTTATGAGTATCTAAATTTATTAACATTGTAAATAATACTCTGGATGAAGGATTCAGAAAAACTCTCACTGCAGCACCACTACTGCATACACTGCTGAGCTCTAGTGGTGTTGTGGAGCAACAGCTCCTTAACATTTTATTAGCACAGTGCAGTTAGAAGCAATGCCTAGGTTTTTAAATATTGAACCAGCTGAAATAATGTTGTAATTTAATGCAGAAAGATAGTTATTTTTTGCTGGATCTACATGAATTACCTTACATTACATTTTTGCTGTTAAAAGTGACTTTATTTGCTAAAGCCAACACACATAATTTTTCTGAATAATCCTATAAACGACTTTGATCATCAAATGTTATTTACCATCATCAGTAAATTCATTATTTGGGGCTTGCTAGCATTGATGACATACAATTATGAAAAAATAGGTCCTAAGTCAGAACCTAATGGAACATCTCTTGTTATTTCAAAATGCTTAAGTGTAGCTCCCTTAACAAATCATTTGGATGTCCTTTTGACCAGTTAGAGATCCATCTTATTATAAATAGATTTTAATCGTAACTATGAAAGATCATAATTATTGCTTCATGAATGACCATGATGAATGCTTTTAGCCAAATCAAGAAAAATAATGCCCACAAAATTCCTTCATCACATGCCAGAGCCACATCAGTGGAAAATGGTACCAAGTTAGTATCACAAAATCTGCCTTGTGGGAAACAATGCTGTGTTGTGTCATAAGACAAATAAATAAATAAATAAATAAATAAATAAATAAATAAATAAATATCAGATGACGGCATTTATCCAGTACCCTTTCAAAGCATTTTCCAAAGAAAATACTGATAAGCCTATAATATTTCGGCATATTAAATTTGCCTCTCCACTTTATGAACAAGTATGACATAAGCTTGTTTCCATATAGCAGTGAAAAAAAATCCAAAGATTATTGGAATAATGTAGTCATAGGATGAAAAAAAACTTATTTACATGCCTAATTTGATTAGTTTTTGTGATTGTGTATATCTGTTAGACTTAAATCTCCTTGGACATTATTACCCTTAGCTTGCCAAACAGAAATATAATATCTACTAGGGAGTCCACGCAGAGCATTTCTGTGATGTCATTTGAAATACAACAATTAGTGTATGTAGTTAATTTGTGACTTTCAAATGAGTTTATAATAGACATATGCATAATATGATTCAGAGAATTACCTGATTTATAATTACTGAAACTTGGTTTAAATGTTAAGTGAGCCCTTCCTCTGTACAAGGGTATGGCACTTTTCATGCCTTCAGGCCTAATGGCAACTGTGGTGTAGACTCCATATTTGTCAAGGAACTAATCAGTTCCAGGCAGATCCCTATGGACTCACAGACTGAACTCTCCAAACTACAGATCGCCCTAGAAAGAATTAATTTTAACCAATAGCTTATTGGAGAAAACCTTTGTTGTTCCTCGATGGCCTTGTAAGGTTTCTCAGTGTTCTAAATTATCTTCCCATTAGCAAAAAACTTCCTTAGTTTGAGTGACTTTAACTAGCCTTAATTAAACTGGAACACCTATATTTTCAATGTAGGATATGCCAAAAAATGTGTAAACTTTATAAATAAAAATTCCATTGAGTAGTTGATAAATAAATCTACTAGATAATACAGCATTCTTGGCATGTCTTCTTCCCCAGGGATCTTCTCCTTTAAACTCAAAAAAGCTCTTAAAGTTAACCCCACTGAATTTAAAGATTATAGACTCAACCAGATCTGTGATGAAATATTAAAATTCACTGATGACTGAGTCTCCCCTGACCTAAATATAGCACCAAGCATCAAGTACATATATTTAAAATAATGCATAGAGTTAATAGTTCATATCAGAATCAACTATAAGCAGAAATTCAAAAACAAACCCCATGAAAGTCCACCATCATAAATAAAAAGAACCTCCTTAAATTATTTAGTAATTCCAAAATTCCAAAACTAGTGTTCTCAAGGACAATTACAAAAATAAGGGTTGCATACTCTAAAACACTCCAAACTGTAATAGTCCTAAAGAACTTGGTGAGAAGAAGACTGGAAAATTTAAGTAATGGTTCAAAAAACTATTGAACAACCTTGTGCTAAGCGCTTTCATCCTAAATCAACAGACTTCATCACAACTTGAGTTTAATCCTCCACTACATTAAAATATATACAAAACTTTGCCCAATTTAAACCTCTCAACACATGCTGAAAAAAATCACATGATAAAAGAATCACATGATAAAGATCACATGGTAAGAAATTTCATGAATATTCATAAAATATTATAATCATAGTAGGAAGTATAAAACCTTCATTGCATGACAATTGAACATTCATAAATGGTTCTAAACATTTTTATTTTAATAGTTCCCTCTCTTTTGACTGTTTGAGCATCATGTGACAAAACCTTTAATAGCATCTTGTAGACTTTTGAGGAGAGATTGCTGTCTTACTTACCATCCCATTAGAGACCAATGTGTCTCAGACCTCTTGTATGTCAGCAATTCAAACATCTCCACCAATTCTCGAAACAGGGACCACATTTCCACAAAAGCAGAAAACATGGAGGAATGACAGGTTTGTAAGTCAGCACCTTCAAAATCTCTAGAATAATTTTTCCCTGCATGCTAAATAGTGCAATTCACTACCTTCATTTAAATATAACATAGATGTCTGAAAACTTATTTCAGGATTGACTAGTATGGCTTCCTGAAGAAAGGTGGTGCAGCCTGACGGATGTTACTAGCAAGATATGAAAGGCCATAATGCTTGAGGCCATGGAATATCTATGAATCTAATTAAATAAAAAGTCTGAACATAAACCAAAACCGTAGCTGAAAGTGATAGGATGGCAAGTGAGGTCCAAATGTGTGTGTGTATGTGTGTGTGTGTGTGTGTGTGTGTGTGTGTGTGTGTGTGTGTGTGTGTGTGTGTGTGTTTGTGTGTGTGTGTTTGTGTGTGTGTGTGTGTTTGTGTGTGTGTGTTTGTGTGTGTGTGTCCATATGCATGTATGTGTTTAATTCTTGTGAACACTTGCATGCATCACTACTACATGTGTCATAATTTCTGTTTGTACAACTGAAAATGAAAACCACATGATAGGACTGACTGCTTTTAGTAGACCAATAGGATTACAGAATTAGTTTGTTTATAATGCTTAAAATATTTCAGAAGGTGTAATAGCCTGATAGTACTTCTTTTTGTTAATATATGCATGCATGAGTGTTTCATAAACAAGAGTTGTCAATATCAAAGTTTTGGAGGAGGCTGCTACATGCATTAAAGATGGGGTACAAATAAATGGCAAACAGGAATGAATAACACAAGTGATGTTCAGTTTCTTTCTGTCTTACTGTCCTTGTAACAAATGTTAGTTTCAGAGATTTTTTTTGCCTTCATGATCATAACAGTAAGTGGCAGACTGTAGACCTTCGTTTCATGGCCCATTGCATCTTAATTGGTAGCTGTCTCCTGGATTGCACAGTTAACAATTTCCTCTGTACATATTTGTATATAGTGTCACTTTCACTTGAAATATTTTTGTTTACTTAAAGCATTATGAGAATTGCATGATGCATTCCCCACCTCTCTCTCTCTCTCTCTCTCTCTCTCTCTCTCTCATATTTGTGTGTTTGCCTCAGTGTGTCTGCATATGTCTATGTGTTTTTGCATATACACACACACACACACACACACACACACACACACACACACACACACACACACACACACACACACACACACACACTCAGAAATGTTGTTATGGGGTTTCTTGAAAATATCTTACAATCCTATTTTTCAGATATTACATTCTACATTAAGAGATATCAGCACTCATCCAGTTTACAGCCATTTAGTATTTAAAATATTTTTGACTACATTTATCTCTGGTGATTAAATTTTATGCACTGAATTATTCACTTTGCTGGGATTTATTGAAAAATTACATGTAAAACTGCAGTCCTGTACTGAAGTTGGCTTGACTCGATGAAACTTTCATGTGAAGCTAGAAAAAAGAAGTACCCAGCTATTCCAAAAAGCATTCTTCACATGTCCTTAAGTAGAGGGTAAAGGCCATTTTTATTTTTTTCTAGTCATGGTTTAACCACCTATTTTCCTATAAGGTTCTAAGTACGTGTCTTCCACCAAACCCAGTGTACCTTTTGTTAACATTTGTATTCTGTAGTCATTTCTTCCTCATCATTATCATCATCAACCCCTTTTTTCCCATTTTCTACACGGGGTCAGCGTGTCGTGTCACTTGTCACCATCTTTTCCTATTCAAAACCATTCTCTTCAACACTCGTGCCTGACTTCCACAGGTCTTCTCTCACACAGTCCATTCACCACTTTGCTGGATGCCTTTGTTTCCTCTTGCATTCTTCCTGTCTGTCCCAAATCTTCTTCACTAGATTGTCTCCTGTTTTCTTGCACATATGGTTGGATCACCATAATCTGTTCTCTTCAACCTTTTCAGCAGTTGTGGCTACATTGGCTACTGCTCTTATGTCCTTATTTCTTAATTTGTCTCACAGTGTGCATCCTACCACTCATCTCAGGCACTTCATCTCCATCACCTCTAGCTTCCTCAGTTGCTCAGTGTTTACCATCCATGTTTCTGTACCATACAGTAGTACTGGTCGCACCACTGTCTTGTACACCTTCCTTTTCAGCTTCTTTGGCATTCTTCTGTCATATGCTACACCTGAGACTCTATGCCAGTTAGCTGCAGCCCCTCTGATTCTAGCTTTGATCTCTTCATTCAGACTTCCCTTCTCAGCCACCACTCCCAGATAATTGACCTGTTCCACTATTTTCCCTTCTGTCTCAATTTTCAGCTTCTTCTGATTTCCTCCATTTACTGCCATTACAAAAGTCTTATCTGTATGCAGATTCAACCCATGTGCCTTCAGTTTTGCATTGCATTGCCCCTATCTTTTGCTGAAGTTCTTGCTCAGAGTCTGCCTGTAATGCCTCACTGTCAGCATGCAGCAACATTGTTGAACTGTCCCCTCTGACATATTTGTTAATGTAGTCCATTTATCAGCATGAACAGCAGTGGGCTCAGAGCTGAACCCTGATGCACATCCACTCCCACTGGGGACTCCTCTATAAGACCAAATACTGTTTGTACATGAGTCACTGGGTCCTTGTAAATAGCTTGCACTAATTCTAGTAATGTTTTTGGGACATCAAACCACTGCAGAACTGCCTAATAAGCTTTCTTGGGACCTTGTTGTATGTTTTCTCCAAGTCTAAGAATGCCCGGTTGGACTATTTCTTATTTCTAGCTTCTTCTGAAATATCTGTCTCACTGCAAACATTGAGTTTGTTTTACAGCCTCTTGGTCTGAAACAGAGCTGCTCTTTTCCCAACCTGATTTCTACTACACCACATATTCATTTCTCAATCACCCTCTCCAGAACTTTCATGCTGTGTGACAGCAGTTTGATACCTCTATACTCCCCACAGTTGTGAATGCCCCCTTCGTTCTTAGACACTGGCACTAGTATGCTTATTCTCCTGTCATCTATGAAACATCTTTCTCTCCATATTGCTATGAATACCATTTGGAGCCTTTTCTCCCTTATCGCACCCAACATGTTGATAATTTCTGATGTGACCTCATTTTAGCCTGCTGCTTTTCTTGACTTCATTTTCCTTAGTGCTGTTCTTACTACTGCTAAGGTGGGCTGCTTCTGCTGTCTCACTGTATCCTGTGTCTCGGGCAGTACAGCTTTTGGGGATTTTTCTACATTCAGAAGCTGCTGGAAGTACTCCTTCCATCTGTCTTTGATGTTCTTTGGACTGCTTAGCAGGTTGTTGCTGGCAACCCTTATGAAGGGTGTCTGTCTTCTTTATCTTTCTGTCTTTGCCTTGCAACCTTATATTCTTTCTTTATGCCACCTACTTAGTCACTTTCCAGAAGCTGGTAGAGTGACTCCAATGCTCTGTTGCAACTCCTCTCTTAGCCTCTTTGTTGGCCGGCCAGTATTCTTTCCTCGCTTGCTCTGTTTTTTCTACCTCCCACTTTTTACTGCACTCCTTCTTTCTTTTGATGGCTTCTTGAGATGTCTGTATTTTATCACCATCTTTCTTTATGTATCTTATTTCCATACTTAGCTCAGATGCATATATGTTCTCTAGCCTCTACACCATTCTTCTTCATCTCCACCTATTCCTTCTTCTTCTTCTTGAGGTGCTAGAGCCTTGTGTAGTTTCTTGAACTATTGTACATTCTCTACAGTCAACTTCCAGGTCATCAGCCTAGTCTCTGATGACCTTAGAGCCTTCTCTGATCACAGCTTGCAACTGATTTTGGCAACCACTGGTTTATGCTGTGGGCTAACTGCTTCACTGTGGATGATTTTGCTATCACTAATTCTACCCCAGTGTCCTTCCCTTACTTGGAGGTGATCTACCTGAGTTGCATGTTGGCCCTTTTGTATGTGATCTTGTGATTGTCTCTCTTTATGAACCACGTGTTGGCTACCATCAAACCATTTTTCACACAGAAGTCTACAATGGCCTTTCCTTCTTTATTTCTGTTGCCCCACCCATGTGGTCCAAGGCAGTCCTCATATCCTGTTCTTCCTGTCCAGATATGTGCATTCGGGTCACCCATTATCAACATCAATACATGTTGCTCTGCTTTATCTGGTAGGTCCTGCAATTGGTGTCTGAATGTATTCTTTTTCTGACTATCACAACCCTGCTGTGGGACATAGTCTGAGATTATGAATACTGCTCTATCATTAGACTGGAGTCTGATTGCCATGAGTCTATCACTAATTCTGATGACAACCCTCACTGTCTTCTGAAGATCTCCCTCATCACAATTCCAACACCATTTCTAGCCTGTCCTCCTCCTGAGTAGTAGACTCCAAATCCCAAGTCAAGTAGCTTTGCTGCACTGCCCTTCCACCTTGTCTCCTGGAAGCATAGGCTGTCCAGCTTCATCTTTACCATCATGTCATCCCCTTGCAAGCCTCATCCTATCAGTGAACCTACATTGAGTGTGGCAATTCTTAGTTCATGTTTGGCAGGTTGATTGGTTTTACATCCAGCTTTTGCTCAACAGAACTATCCCATGTACTCCAAGCTGGGCAACTGGATACTGGGAACTAGTAGCTTATTGACCCAGGGCTGCTGGGCTTTATGGCAGGCATACACCGGTCAATAGGGGCATATAGACCCCTTCCACTGTTCTCATGGTTCCCTGGTGTAGGTCCCAGTAGGCTGGATCCTTAACCCACTTATCCCAGGCAAATGCCCATGCACATTTTGGCGACATTAGTCAACATGACCTGGTCACCTATAGCTATATTTTTACACAGACAAGAGGCCACGTGTGCAGTCTGTTATCCATGTTCTCCTATCTTAAAGATACTGCATACCACAGTAGAGGCCCAAAATGGTTGGTCTATGCAACTCTTCTCCCTATAGTACACTATCTGTTTTGCTGCTCACAGCTCCATTTGTATGTGAGTTTGAGATAGAACCATTCAGCATGTTTTTTCAGAGGTAGGAAAAATCCCACAGAGACACAGACAAAGCATGCACTCTTCAAACAGACATTGGTCAGAGGTCAGGATCGAACCTTTTGCCTTGTGCTTGGGAGGAGAAGACCTTAACCATTATGCAAACTGGTCTCTTAAAAAGTAAAATTTCTAGTCCTCTAAATGAATGACCATGCTTTCTAATTAAACAGCATCATATTTTAAGAGGGTCCCCAAATAATATCTATATCTATATTTTATCTATTAGCTTCTAAAAGATGACTAGGGATCCATGTAAGCCAAGTGTTAACACCATGTCCTAAAGAAATCATCAGGGGTTATAAAAGGTTTTTTTTTTTTTTTGGCAGAGGAGTGCAAGTAGTATTTGATCTCTTCATCAAATCTAGGGTTGTCCAGTGTCTGGAGTTCCTTAAGTTCTGTATCAGTTCATCAAGTCTGTGCATGGATAGCTATCAAAGTTTGAAATGCTATTCAGTTTCTTAAAGTCATTATTGAATCTAATGCTTCCTCAGATTTAGGGATGAACATCACTAGGCAGCTCCACACTGTCTCATCTATGATATCTAGTTTGGGCATTTCTTAATGTCTTCTGTTAACACTCTATTGTGACTCTGGTTCTTTCTATAGTCTCAGTCTAACCTTCATTCTAGAGGGTTATTTTTGTATGATGTTCTATCAGTGATGTTATCTCAGACATTTTTTGAGAACTCTACAGGGTGTTGTTTGAGAAACAGTCAATTTCATTGACATATGGTGAGTATGAAGATATGCAGATGGAATTTAATCAAACTGCATAGTATAGTGAGGCTTAGACTGGGGTTTGACCTAGTTAATGGTAATGAAGGTTAAAGGGTGACCACTTATGATGTTTGCCAAAATATCAGAATCTTATTTTTTTAAAGGATTGGTCATCATTATCCAGTAAATATTTGAGGACAAATTAGTGGGTCTCTTGTACACTTCTGAGTCAGTTATTAGTTATTAGTTGGGTGAAATTGTGCATATCAGTCATATGTGCTAGAGATGTATTTGTTTGGGTCCAGTTTATTTTGGTGTCACCAAGATTGTGGGTATCTTGCTTTAAGTTACTAGATACTTAGGAAAGAATGTCCTCAAAGGGTTGTTATTTTGCAGGATGTGCATTGCTATTAAGCATATAAAGTAGTCTGGCTTGATCAAACTATTTAGAGTTCAGTGTTGCTGTAAGATGCTATGACACGATGGTAGGACTGTATTTGATTTGTTTAAATGTTATAGTTAGACGTGCTCCTCATTTTGCATTTTGGTCTTACCTAAATAGATTATAACTTATGGGTAGAATTTATTCATTTTTATGTTTGGATACTACTAAATTCTTATCAGTATTAGACTGCTGATATTTTGCATGGCAAACCACACATGTAGGTCAGACACTTTGTAGATGAGACTCTTAACACTGAGTTTGATTACTTTTAGGATACAAGAGCAAGAACATTTTTAGAGCAGTGATTCTTATTGGAGCTATCCCCAATATTGGTATTAGGATGATAAGTACATGGTCTGATGTTAGCTTGTATATCACCACATCAGTAGTTTAATTTTAGCAGTATTTGGAGTTTTCTAATTAAACTTCCAGTTTATAACATTTTCAATATTTCATCAGGTAGCACACTTACCTTTGATGCTCCATGTTAAACCACAGCCCAATCTGACTAAGTGGTAACTCGGATAGATCTGAAAGATCTCAATACACTTACTGAATACAGTAGGGTTGCTTTATTTACATATTTCCCTAGTTCTACTTCTTTATATTATTTATGGATTCATATTCATAACATATGCCTTATCATGGCCATGTCAGTAGCATACGGGATAAGGCCTGGTTGACCAAGGTTCAGATACTGGCTTTAATGGCTGATGAGACAGCAGAGAGGCAGGAGCATGCCTGTCCTGGAAGGGAGATTATTCACTGATGTTACTCCCTTAGACATGGTCCAAAAGAGGGGAGTTGACCTTGGATTAATCAACAAGAGTGGAAGGTGGGGAATAGAATAGCTAAGGCATCTACAAAAACCTCACAGTGTAGAAGTGGAGATGGATGAGACCCTAAGATGTCTGTAGGATACACGATCAGATCCAGCAATACTGGACTAAGTCCAGGGAGTAGGAGACAAGCTGGTATACCCAGTATGCATGTGGGGCACTGTAAAAATGGTGTTCCAAGGGGGGAAAACAAACACATCATATATCTTGTCATTTCTTTCCATTTTTTTCTTTACATATAAATCTACAGAAAAAAAATCAGTTTTTATCATTTAAAAAAATAATAAAACATCTGATTGTTTTGCATGAACAACTATTCTTTAAAATATATTTATCTCCCCCGCCTTTCTTCCACAGTCTTCATTTTATTTCATCAAGTACTTCTTCATCATAGCAGTGGTACAGCGGTAGCGTTGTTGCCTCACAGCAAGAGGTTCTCCCGTTCGATTCTCGGCTGGAGTGCGGGGAGTGCCTTCTGTGTGGAGTCTGCATGTCCTCCCCGTGGTTGGGTGGGCATTCGAAAGACATGTGTAAATGGGTGTGCCTTCGTTGAAGATTGAACATCAAGCTGGCACCTAGGCGTTCATCAAAATCTACTGCCAATCATTAGCGGACCGGAGTTCCGCTGTGGTGACCCCTAACCGGGAAAAGCTGAAAGACAACAACTTCTTCATCATAGCAATGAATAATTTAATGTCACATTTTTTTCAATTTCACATTTTTGTTTCTCGTATTATTATATTACATCCATAATTATATTTTAAATACTTCCCATGTTTATTAAAACGTCTCGAAAGCTGTTCCTTTTTACATTACAAAAAACAATGTTTTGCTGTTGCTTCCTCATTATACTCATCACTTTTTATTTTTTCCTGTATCTTATATTTCATATTACTTTGAACTGGTAACTTACTCAACAAACATTTCCAAAGGAAATTAACTTCTTCATAAAAAATATCAAATCTTGTCCTTCTATTTTTTTATAACATGTTATATTTTCATTTAATTTCCTCCAAAGATGTAGCATGTAATATTTTCCATAATACAGTTATACTATTATCTTTTGTTCTTACCAGGCTGATTAACTTTCACATTCTGTCGTTTTATTTTAGTTTCATATTCTTTTCCTTATATTGTTTATTGTTTAGCAAGTCTTTTCACTACTTTATATCCCATGCTTCTTTATATATTACATATAACATTTCCCCATCATTTGCAACCCTCTTTTACTTTACTATGAAGAAAAATAACACATAGATACTAAGTGCATATATAGCTATAGCATTTTTATTCAAACCTCCCACTCCCTTTTTTTCTATATCACCCATCTTTTCACTGGAATCTGTCCTGGACCCCCAAATAATATAATATATATATATATATATATATATATATATATATATGTAGATATATATATATATATATATATATATATATATATATATATATATATATATATATATATATATATATGAACATTGGGAACACTTTATAATCCTGAAATTCTAAAATATCAAATTTCAGAATCCCGAGATTATAAAGCCAAAAGCTCAAAACTCCAAAAACCCAGAAGCGCGAATTTCAAAATCCCACAGTCTGGAGATGTTGAATTAGCTCTTCTGGTGTTGCACTGTGTGAATGGATAGCAGGAAGTTCAGGTAAGTTTTTATGTTTAAGGGTGTTGGTTAGGGGTTTAGTGTGTGTCAGTGTGTTTTGTTACTGTGATGTGTGTATGCGAGGAGAATGTAGCTTGTATGGTGGCATTTTTGTGTGTTTGTCTGTGTAGTGAGACCTTGGAGTTAGTATATTTAAGTAGGGGGGTGTGGGGGGTGCAGGGGGGCTTGCCCTCCTTCTTGTATGTAGTGTAGGTTTGTGTGTTTGTGTGTGGTGGAAGGTGTGTGTATGTGCATGTGTCTGATGTATGGATAGTGTAAGAGTCGTGATTTTGTAATTCACGCTTCTGGGGTTTCGGGATTTTAAGGTTTTGGCTTTATGATCTCGGGATTCTAAAATTCGATATTTCAGGATTTCGGGATTATAAAGTGAACCCATATTTTTATATATATATATATATATATATATATATATACACACACACACACACACACACACACACACACACACACACACACACACACACACACACACACATGTATTTCTTAACAATTCTTTCACCATTTAAGCTGGAAACCCCTTAAATATTCCAGTTTTCTTAATATGTACACATATACACTTCTTTTGTTAAATGGTAGATTAAAACCTTTTCACCATTTATTATTTCTTTTGGTATAATTTCCACTGTTATATTACACTTGCATACCTCCAAATTTAACTCCTAATACACTTATTTATGTCCTGCTATGCTATACTCCAATTATTTTCTTTGTTTCACCAAACCCTTTGATGTTTGCCTTACTTAAGTCTAAACCATCTTTTTTAAATAATTCCTCTGTGACGATAGGAGATACTGCCAGCCTAGCTAGCTGGACTGTTGCAAATAATTATATGTCATTGGTGAATATCAAAATGATTTATATAAGATGCTTGTGTTACAAATGTATTAGAACTGTATGTCATGTGTATATTAAACTGCTTGTACAGATGCATGTGTTGAAAAGGGTATTTTCAGAGTGCTATTTGAAATGTAGCCACTGTGTGGTCTACTGGTAAAGAACAGACATGTACATGCACTGCTGTAACTGTTTAAATTTATATATTTTAACAGTGGAGACTGGAATACGTGAGGTTAACTTCAGAAAAATAACTGAAATTAAATTACTTTATGGCTAGGCCACAAAGAATGGTATCTTTCAGTTTTGAATACAGCAAGGGACACACTATCTGTACTAGGAAACTTTCTGTATTGTCTTTAGGGTGAAATAATTACTAGTTTTAAAAGCTTGAAGGAATGCAATAGTTTTATGACTTCCAGAATCTGCCAGAGATCTGAGGAGAAGCCCTTGTCTGTATATTATTACAGGTAGATGCTAAATACTGCCAACGTCATCAATGTTTGTTTGGCCTGGGAACTAGCAGTCAGATGACAAGAAATTATGTCATTCTGCAAGTTATCTCAGCAGTAATATTTGAGATATTAATTTGAGAAGTCTCTTAGTGAGACAGAGCATTCTGCATTCTGTCTTGGACCTGACAACAATGAGAATATCCATTCACCATATCTGCCTAGCTTAGTTTAGATATTTTTCTTTATTTATTTCAGACTGTTCTGCAATGTTGTTTTAAATATTCCCTGTGGGTTTGAACTCTGATGTCACTGTAAATATTTATTATTTATTATTTATTTATTTACATTTGATGACTGGGTAGTGTCTGACTAGGCCAGAAGCCCATTTTCAGCAGAGACCCAGGGAGAAAACTCCAAGAAAGATTACATAATTATACATTAGCACAAATGACAATTACAATAGGATTTCAAACACAAGTTAATTGACATTGTATCTAAAAGAATATAACAGTAGTAGTACAATAAGCTTATACTAATCATACAGACAAAACAAAATATATATTTGCTTTTTTTTCAGGATAAAAATATTATCACAAATTGAAGCTAAGAAGGCTCATTTGCCAAGAAATATTGACAATGGGTGATGGAGAGAAGGAATTAGATAGTAAGGGGTTAAATTACTTAGCCTGGTGGAGAACATGAGCAAACCCTATGTTTGGTGAAATATTCCTTTAGGGGCTGTTTAAATTAATGTGTATCATTGATGGACAGAATATCTGAGATAGAGAATTCCATGTTTTGGCAATGATATGTGAGTATAAGGAGACGCAGTGAGAGTTTTGGGTTTTGTTAAGCTTCAACAATACTTTATCTGCAGACATAAGAGATTTTAGGTTAGTTTAGGGATGGACAAGGTCAGATAGAGGTGAGCAGTTGTCAGGTTTGTATAAGACTATATGGGCAGTTAGTAGCTGAGTCAGAGTAAGCAGGCGAGGGAGCTCTAACCAGTTCAGCTGGAGATGGGCAGTGCAAATTTGGTTATTTTGTTATAGCAAGATTCAAGCCTATTCAGGTCAGATTTGCAAAGATTGGTAAATATTTGTAAACAGTAAAGCAGGGAAGATAAGAGATGAGTTCTGGCTGTTGCAACTCTGGCATGGTCAGTAAGATACGATTTAGCCCTCTAGAGATAACCCAGTCTGACATGAACTCTTTTAATTGTTAGTGCAAGGTGTCTGTCAAACTTAAGTCCACTATCAGTTGTGATACCAAGAAGTTTTGTATGTTCAAGGAGTTCTATTTTTGTGCCATTGGAGGAGGAAATAGAGATAGGTGGTTGGTTGATTGGTTGTTGAGGTATTATAGAAGACCATAAGCTTGGTTTTATTGGGTTAAGTATAAGTTGATGGGCTGTAATGTAGTTTTCAGTATTGTGGAGGGCTGCCTGAGTTTCTTCTTGGAGTTCCTTGATTGAGCAGATTAGGGAAGCATCATCAGCATATTGTATGATTGAGGCTGGATTGGCTGAGTATTTTAGGCCATTGGTAAAAATTGTGAATAAAAATGGGCCAAGGATAGATTCTTGTGGGACTCCTACACATAATGGGAGCTGGGGGAAGAGTTTATTGTTACATAAAGTGGCTTGTTCCCTATTTGACAGGTAGCTATGAAACCAGCTTAGGGCTTTAGAGCTTTAGTGGTAGAAAGCCAGTTTACTGAGAAGTATTTGATGAGATATGGTGTCAATTACTTTTAACATATCTAGGAAGGTAGCAGTGACTAGTTGTTTTTTTGCTTTTGAGTTGATTTACGATATTAGTAAAGCTAATTAGAGCTGTACTTGTGCTATGCCTAGGTCAAAACCCATGTTGTGTATAAGATAATAGATTTTGGCAAGTGGTGACAAAATGGCTATGGGTCTGTAGCTAGATACATCAGTAGAGGTACTGCCTTTATGTAAGGGTATGATGTGAGATATTTTCCAGAGGAGTGGTACATACTATTCAGAGATAGAATGGTTAATGAGAATAGATATAGGGTAAGTGATGGAAGTAGAAGCTAGTTGTAGAAAGCCATCAGGTAGCTGGTCTGCAGCTAGTGTGCAAGGTTTTAGTTTAGAAAGGCAATTTTTAACATAACTTGTTTGGACAGGTTTAAGATAGAGAAGGTTATCATTATTGTTGTTGGAGGTTTGAGATATGGACAAAAGTGTATTAGGAGTTCTGTTTAGTAGAGAGGTTATTGAGTTGATAAAATGGGAGTTAAATTGAGTGGCTATGCAACAATTTGAGTTGGGGCTGCGGTAGTTTTTGGGTTAAGAAGGAGATTGTTTGCCAGAATCTTTTGGGATTTTTCTGGTATTTTACCCGACTTGTTTAAAAGTAGTTTTTTTGTCTTGTTTAATTAGTTTTTTGGTTTGATTTTGAAGTTGTTGGTAGATAATGAGATTTTGTTTACTTCTACTATTCTGAAAAAGATACCAGGCTCTGACCATTTGTTTTACTAGAAGAAATACTAGAAGATTTGTGAAGAATATATATTTAGTATTGTTTTGTTCTTTTATTATTTATTATTAAATATATTTGAACATTTTGTTGTGTTTGATCTGTGTAGAGATATTTAAATTTTGAAAGTACTTGCATATTTATTTGGTGACACCGTGTGGGCCACTCCTAATAGCCTTGCCCTTGGTCAAACTATCATTGTGTTAATAGTAACATTACACAGTAAGATTGGACACCCTTTGTTAAGGGCCTTAAAGTAGCTGATAAGGAGTTGACTGGTGGCAGTAGTAGCGTCCTTATAGTCTGGGCAGAAGGTGTCATAGCTAGTAAACCTGTACCAGCCTTTCCCAAGTGTGTGCATATGAATCAAATCTCAAAGTGTGTGTGTGTGTGTGTGTGTGTGTGTGTGTGTGTGTGTGTGTGTGTGTGTGTGTGTGTGTGTGTGTGTGTGTGTGTGTGTGTGTCAGCTACTTGGACAGGGACATGAAGCACTAGTTGGACAGAGGGAGAGAGTGCTGGAGGTCTTAGCTTGGTCACTCAGCTGAGATCTCAACTCTGTAGTTGTGCCAGTGGGGAGTCTTATTGAGGATCTGAAGAAAGAGTGAGAAACTAGCCTTGGTCTGACTGTGGTCTCTGTGTGTTCTTAAGGGAAATTGCACTTGATGCAGAGAGCTGCATCTGGAAAATACTCTGTGTGTACTTGTCATCCTCCCAGTGTACATCCCCCTCTGGTGCCAGTGGTAAGGAGTGAGGCTCCTCAATTACTGATCCAGTGGTGGCACATCACATCCTCCACTCATACCACTACTTCATTTATCCATATCTTATTTTGTTACAATCTCTAAATCAACTAAATATGACAAACTGTTATTAAAACTTTTTCCTGTATCCTGTTTTTTTCTTTTCAACTATATATGTGGTTGATTTATTGCATTCATTACCCATACAAACACATACTTAACAGATATTGTTGTTTAAAAGTTCTTCTGATGTTTATCTTTCCTCTCATCCATCCATTTAACATAATCTTCATCCATTACATTTCATAGATTTTTTAGAACATTCATTTTTCTACCTCATATGTCACTAGAACCTTCCATATTGCTTCATGATTAACTTTGTCAAAAAACTTTGCCACATCATGCCATTAGCATTACTTCCTTATTTTCTTTCAAAATCATATCTGTAATATTTTTATAACTAACATTTCCTGTACCTCTCCCCTTGAATCTGAAAGCTCCTTCTCCTACAACTTCAACTAAAATATTTTGCATCCATGTTTCTGCTATATTTATAAAGATTTTATAATCTGTATTTCCAAGTCTAATTGGTATCCAATCTTTTTCATGTTTTCTTTCATATTTTTCCACACAAACTTAACTAGTCCTCTGAAGAAGTTCCATGAAGGCAATGAAAGTGCTTACTAGTTGGATTTTTTATGTAATAAAGTCATTTTGTGTTTTTAGCTGTTCATTTTTTATTATTTTGCCTTTTTACTGCTATTTTCATTTGTTTGTTTGGAAGTTTCATGAAGCATAGCCATTCTTCTGCCAATCCTTTCATATTTTATTCCCCTCACAATCCATTGCTAATATTTCAAAAAATATTAACTTCTCATGTACATTCATCTCCTTATAATACTCATCACCTAATCAGTCAAATCCTTGTGCTGATTATTACTTTACTTTTTTAATGTTTCATACATTTATCGGCTAGAAATCTTTTTATAGAAGATTACTAACATTTCCAATTCTTTTTACATCCTGTAGTTCTTATTGCACTAATTCCTTCTCATTTCTACTTCAGACCTTTCCATAATTCCTATTGTTTATTTCTGCTTAGATTTAATATTTTCTTCTTCGTCAGATTTGCATCCATTTTTACTTCTTTCCCAAAAATAGTGAAACTTTATCTTTTCTCCTTTTGAATAAACAACATGTGTTTAAAATGTTCCCCATTTTTTATATAGCTCTTCATAATTCTCTTATTCTATCACCACATTGCTGTATTTGTTTCATATGCCTTTTTATAATTTCAATGTGTACTCTCCTATTTCTTTGTTCCTCTCTTTTTTCTACAATAAAAAGTTTTCTTGTGGTGTTCTTTCTAAGTACTCCTGCAGTTTACCCAGGTCTCACTGTCATAAGCTGTTCCTATAATGCCCTGTGTTCCCTATTCATTTCATTTGTTTTAGAAATCTTTTCAATCATTTTTTTTTTCCTTTGCCTTCTTTTTTTCACTTTGTCATCTTCTGTTCTAGCTCATTCTACTCTATGATCTGAAAACTCAACTATTTCTATACTTCCTGTTATTTCTTTTAAATCTGTTGAATACATAACATAATCTACTTTTGTTTTAAATTTGTCCCCCTTTTAATCCTCCATGCCTTTTAATTTATTTTATTACTTTAATATATTGTGTTATTTTCCCTTGTTTTTTTCCATTTACAGTTACAATCTCACACCATAATAACTGACATATTCAATAGAACAAAAGTTCTTAAATTTCTCACTATTTTTCTATCCCATCATTTTAGCATATGCATAAATTACAATTGTACTTACAACATATTCCCTTTTCCATATATCATATACCACTAGTCTTCCAGGTAACACTGCTGTCACATTGAGACATTATCTAAAAATAAAATAAAAATCCTTTGTACATCTTGTATCTGACAACCATAAAGCATACATGCTTATTTTTACACCATTCAGATACTACGAGGCATCTAACAGTTTGAGCTAACATTCCTAACCCATCCACTTCTGCTCATGTCCAGTTTTTAACTTTAATTTCATTCTCATTACCCCCTGCATATGATTTATTATTATTGTTGTTCTTCTCCTCCTTCTACTATCCCTTATCCCTACTTTGCTTCCTAGGCTGCATATCTATGTTTTATCTTGCACTGTAATACTTTCTCTTTGTAAAATGTTTTTATTTTATTCACATCATCCTTATCTATATTAATTATATCTTTTCCTTCAGTTATCTCCCTATAACAATTTCTCACCAACCTCTCTACTGATAATATCTTTTTTTTTTCTTTCAAAACAGGTTTATTGTTTTAACATATAAGAGAAATATCATAACAATTTTATACAGGTAATTAAAAATAGGTATTATTATAATATTCAACAAAACAACTAAAGTATTTACAAAGACATCCACTACAATCAGATCAATTAATTAAACTAAAATACCGTGCTATTGAAATTAGAATTTTTTTAACAAATTTTGTAAATTATCCCATACAATATAATAAGATGTTTTTCTAGTTGTTCTTGTCCTAATTGTGTTTATTTCCATATGACACACTATATTCATAACATTTTTAAATTCATTGAACGAAGGAGGTGTATCTGAAATCCAATTTCTGGTTATTATTTTCCTAGCCACTGCTAGAATAGACCATAACAAGGGAAGCTTAACCTTTTAACACTTTGAGGTACAGGTGTGTTGAATAATATAAGAGATTTAGAAATAATGAAATTATCTGTAAAAAGAGCCTGCAAAAATTCATTAATTGACCTCCAGTATTCTTTCAATTTTATACAGTCATAAAACATATGAGCCCAGTCAGCATTAATTTCTACATTACATCTCTTACATAAATTATCTTTATTATTTATTTTATTCATCATCAAAGGTGTATAAAAAGATCTATGTAAAAATTTCCATGTATAAAGTCCCCAGACAATGGAAGACGTAGTTCTATAAGCAGATTCCAATATATATTGTTTATCTTGTTGATTTGGTGGGTCCCCATTAATAGAAGTGAAATAATTCCAGTATGAATCTACACTGTAAAAGTTTCTTGTCTGATAATTTTATGTATGTATGAAAGTTTACCTTTATCAGAAACTTTATGTTGTAAATTTAATATCAAGTAATCAATCAGTGTTGGAATAGATTCTTTAACTGTTATAGACATTAGATCTATTTTATTAATGAGATGTTGTCTAAAGGTCTGAACCTCTAACCAGCAAGTTTCTCTTAGATCAAATTCTTGTTTTAACAAATCTAGATTTTTAACTTTATTATCAGATATCAACTGATACCAGTACTTTAGATCATTATCTATAGCTAAATGAGTTCCTTCAGAAGTAGATGACAAAAGCATACCCTGAGTATACATTATAGGGAATATAATAAAATTCCATTCCCTATACTTAGGGTGCATGAATATAAAGTTACGATAGCTAATAATTATGTTTAATGGGTAACAAACAATATGTTTAGGTGTAATAGGTGAAGTACAAAATTCCTTTAGTAACCATAACATGGAGTTATTTACAATCATATTTTTATGTGTTAAGAAGATTTTCATGAAGTGCATACTAATTAGCTCCCAATAATCTTTCCATTTTGCAACATATGACTGATCTATTAATAAAGTAATAACTTTTACAATAGAAGAGATAGTATATAAATTAAAATCTGGAAAAGAAATACCCCCTTGAGACCAGCTATTAGTATGTTTCTTTAATGCAATCCTAGGTCTATTAGGTGCCCATAGGAAATTTAACATTAGTGTATTCAGTTTCTTGATAATTATTTTTGTAGGTGGAAGTATTATTGATTGTATTAAATATAAAATCTTGGGGAATATTATCATTTTAATAATTGTGAGTCTCTCCTCCATAGTAAAAAACATATTATTCCAGGTATTAAAAAGGTTTTGTATATTAAGAAAACAGGTATTATAATTATTATATATAATAGATTTAATATCTTTAGATAGTATTATACCTAAATAAGTTATCTGACCTGAATTGGGTACATATTTAGTAAAATCACTAATGAGAATATTTTTCGTGTATATATAGGTAGTATTTTAGTTTTTTCTTCATTGAATATTAAACCAGAAATACTTTTAAAATTCATCATTTTATCAAATAGAGACTGCATAGAAGAAATAGATCCTGCTGATGTAATTAGAACATCATCTGCAAAAAGTTGAATTTTGGATGTTATATTTTCATCTATTTCAAAACCCTCTATGTCAGTACTGTTTCTGATCAAATTAGCCCAAGGCTCCATTACTAAAGTGAATAATAGTGGAGAAAGTGGACATCCTTGTTTTGTACCTTTAAAATGGGTATTTTTGTGAAACATATGTTCCTACCTTAATATAAGCCAAAGTTCCTTTGTATAAATGCTCAATTAGATTTACAAATGCATCTGAGAAGTTTGTGCACTTCAGTAAGGTAAACAGATAGTCCCAACTTACTGAATCAAATGCTGAAGTTATATCAAGACTAATGAGTGTTAAATCTTTCTTTTTCCTATTTGCAAAATCAATTAATGTTAAAGTTCTTCTTATATTATCAAAAGTATTTCTATTTACAATGAAGCCTGTCTGATCTATATCTATAATGCCGGGGATGATTGTCTTCAATCTATCAGCAAAAATACTCATAAACATTTTATAATCAACATTAAGTAATGAGATGGGCCGATATGAAGTACATCTAGTTGAATCTTTATTAGGTTTTAAAATTGGCGAAATAAATGTATATTGCCAAGATGGGGGGGGGTTATTAACTCAGTTTGGGCCAAAATAAAACCTTATGTATTAATGAATATGTACTTTTAGAAAGGATTTTATATATCTCTGGTATAATACCATCATTACCCGGTGCTTTGTTTGATTTAAGCTTATTTATTTGTGTAATAACCTCTGTATATGAAATACTCTTGTCCAATAGTTTAATCTGTTGTTTATTAAGCTTTTTATTCATGTTTGTGGTTATAAACTCCTTTATTTTATCTTTGGGTTCCATGTTAATGTTATTATGGTTAATTTTGTGAAAGTGATTTCTAAATTCATCTAGTATTTCTGGTATACTAGAAACATTCTTCTTTTCCTTAGAGAAAATATTTCTTTGATATGGTTTTGTTTATTCAACCTTTTTGTTTTATTTTTAAGTCTATGTAAGTATTTGGGGCTTATTGAATAAGACAAAAAACTTGCATTTCTCTAAAGTTATTTTAACTTTTGAGTTAAAATTTCTTTGTATTTCTCATTTAGTTTGTTTATTTCTTCAATAACTTTTTTGTCCATAATATTTTCTTTATTATTATGTTTATAAGAGTCTAATTTACTTTGAATATCTAACAATTCCTTATCCCAAGATTTCCTTTTATTATTATACCATCCGATACTTTGTCCATATAGATATGATTTTAAGGCATCCCAAACATAGACAATGGAGACTTCAGGAGTATTATTTATGTCTAAAAAATGTTTTACTTCTGAAAGTATATATTCTTTATAGTCTTTTAGTTGAGTTAAGTATGCTGGTATCCTTTTGATCTGAACATTATGAGTATTTTTATCATGAATTCAAAACAATTGAATTATGATCAGATATAGGACATGAAATGATTTTGGAATTAATTAAATCTGTTACCATCTGGTTAGAAATAAAGACCCTATCTATTTTTGAATAAGTTTTGTATCTGTTAGAAAAAAAGGTGTATGGTAATGATTTTGAATCTATCTGATTATTAATATCATTCAAATGATAAGAATTAGCAAAATCATTTAAATGTTTTGCATTAGATGTATTTCTTCTTTTTCCTACAGTGGTAGTATCACTTTCATGTAGTATACAATTAAAGTCACCAGCTAAAATAATATCTCCTACAGAGAATGATATGGTCTTATCAAGATGATGTTTCACTGTATTAATACCAATTCCAGGTATCCAATATACATTAATTAAAGTATAAGTCTTCCCATTAATTTGTATTGTAACCATACAAAACATTCCTTTGTCATCCTGATAAGACTTAATGGTTTTAGGAATGGGCATACTTTTATTCCATAAAATAGCCACTCCTCTTTTTTTCTGAGTGTGCTCTGAACTAACCAATACTGTATATTTGTTTGTGGCTAGTTTATCAATATCTTTTTTCAAGAGATGGGTTTCTTGCAGGAAGACTAAGTTGGCCTTATGTAAATTAATGTATCTTATTAGGCTTGCCCTTTTACATGGATTATTCAATCCATTAATGTTTAAAGAAATTCCTTTTAAAGATGTCATTTGGCATTTTTAAAACTTAAGAATCTTATGATCAAAATAACAAATAACAAGATAAGTAATGTTACATCTCCTCCTTTAGGTGTACCTTTAAATATAGCTGTATTTATTGAATCTCTTATGGGATTTTGTATAGGATTCAATTTTGTTTGTAGTGACAATGAATGTACAAAATATATTGTGGATGTCAAAACTATATACATATAACAATGAACAAGTGAAAATAATGTAAGGATTAAAACTTGCATCCAGCCTGGAGTTATAAACTCCAACTTAGAGTAGTATTTACCACTCAAGTTAACCCCCTACCCTAAGCAGCAGTACCTCAGCTACCACCTTATCAATTTAATACTAGTTATATTTAACTGAGATTAAGAGTTTTCAATTCAATTATCTAGCAAGACAAGACTACACATTTGGTAAAACAGCATCATATAAAACTTTTTTTTTTAAAAAAACTGTTCATACTACTATATACAACTATGTAATATGAAACACTTGTATTCAAATAGCATTCAAATAATCTTGATGTTAGAAATCAAGAGGAGAGAAAAATAAGTTCTAACATTCATTTAAATCAAAAACTTTGGCTAATATGATTCAGACATTACATATATTAAGATGCATCTATTTTCTGTCATGTAAATGCAGTCAACAGCTTCCAAAAAAAACCTTGAATTGCTTGTATATGAGCATTTTACTCATACTCATTATTGTCAATAGAATAAAATATTGTATTTATAGAAATTGTTATAAATCATACTGCATAGCTATGCAGATGCTCAGAAACACTTGCATTATTGTAAAAAAAAAAAAAAAAAAGAAGCCATCACACACACACACACACACATATATATATATATATATATATATATATATATATATATATATATATATATATATATATGTATACACACACACATACATACACACACACACACACACACATATATATTTATATATATATATATACACACACACACACACACAGAAACAAACACACACACACATATATATACATATATATACACACACACACACACACACACACATATATATATATATATATATACATATATACACACACACACATACACACACACACACACATACATATATATATACATATATATATACACACACACACACACACACACACATACACACACACACACACACACACACACACACACACACACACACACACACACACACACACACACATATATACACATATATCTGATCTCACTAAGTTGTGTCCTTACTGAGCACTATCCTACTTGCTGTCCCTACAATAAATCTGTCTGCTTCATACAATATAATGCACAGCAAACACATTTTAGTAGCCAGATTTTACAACCATGCTATACTACTGCTTTAAAATATATCACATGACAATTTCTTCCAGAATAGAGTTATAAAATTATTTATGCTTGTCAATCAGATGAATTAAATGAGTTATAGTAATGTATATGTTTGGAACATAAGTTTTCAACACAGACTATTATGCTGCTAAGTAGATTTTCAAAAACACTTGAATAAATGTTTCATTTTCTATGCCTTCTAAAATAAGACATTTACTTACTACAAGAAACTGCATCATTTAAACTCATTATAACTGACATATTTTATGAATTATAACATAGATATTTAAGTAATTATATAAAATAACTCACATTTAGATGTTAAAGAGTTCATTTTCCTTCACATAGTCGCATTTGCATCAAATCTATTTCCTGGTAGAGAGTTCTTCCTGAATCTGTGATGTGTCAGTGTGATATCTAGGTCAAAGGTGAGACTGGCTGCTTTCAGCTTCTCTGTGAGAATTCTGAGAGTTGAAGCTTTTGAAGTAGCTCATGGACACTGTGCATGAGACAGCCCACATCCCAGATTGTCTCCCTTAACATTTTGGCGGGAAACTTATTAAAAACTAGTGACAAACATTCATTTAGCAGTGTAAATGCATCTAAACATGATAAAACCTTCACAATGTATTTTACAGTATATTACAGCCTCTATATAAGTGAAACCAAGCCCAAAATTATTAATAAGTAATAAAACTCAATATTTTTGTCCCAACTCAATTTTTATGCAAATCTTATTATTTACTGTGTCTATATGATCAAAAGCATTTCTATATATTAATAAAGAAAAGAAAAAGAGAGTAGAAAATAAAAGAGTGTAAGGCAGAAATAAAAAAATGTAAGAGAAAGCTATAGGAAGTATATACAATGGAATATTATTTACTGTTTATATTAATAGAGTTAAAAATAAAACATGTTATTTACTATTATTTAGTTCTAATTATTATTAGTTAAAGCATGACAGATTATTTACAAACAAGCATAAGCAGTATAATCAAGAAAGTATAATTAGGAATAGCATTTGAAGAACATATAAACTTTTTACAAGGAATAAATATGTTATTATTCTATTAATCATATTTTCATTACTCTTCTCTCCCTGCCCTCCCCCACCCTTTACCCACTACATAATCTAAATAGAATGTCATTGTTTAAACAAAGAAAAGAAGAAAAGGAGAGGAAAAAAAAAAGATAAAGAAAAAAATGTATCAAATTACTGACCTTACTTCTCTTTTTCAGAAAGAGAAACAAATTGAAGCATAGCTTATCAGTTCTTCAGATATTTTGACTGGTTATGAAACAAAACATTTCTTTGCACACAGAGAATAACTTTGATTAAATCTTTTTCAGAATATTTGTGGCTTTCTGGAAATGCAGGAACTATATTTAAAAAGATTAATAATGGAATAAAATGATGAGAGAAAAAAAAAATAGAACAAATCATTTGTTTTTTAGTCTCTTCTTCTTCTCTGAAGTCTTCCACGAAGTTTCAGTTGCCAGTCTCTTTAATGAAGGACTAGCCCATTCTATTTCCTCTATTTTATCCAAAATCTTATTTTTTTTGATAAACAGTAAAGCAGAGTCTAAGTCATCAAAAATTTTTGGACCATCAGGAAGGAATATTTTAAGCTTGGCAGGAAACAGAAGGTATGTTTTAAACTGTGCTTTTTTAAGCTCCCTTATTAGTGGCAGAAAAACTTTTCTTTTAGCTATTACCATGGAAGAATAGTCATTGTCAAAATGCACAGTTGTCCCATTAATCTTAACAGGAGCTTTAGCCCAAGCAGATTTAAGAACCATCTCTTTATCAAAAGATGATAGAAATCTAACTATAACTGATCTAGGATAGTTTTTGTTAGAGTTAGTATTAGCTATAGATCTATGTGCTCTTTCGATACCAAAAGAGAATGCTTCTGGTAAGTCTAAAGTTTTAGGGAGCCATGATGTTAAAAAAGAAGTAATATTGTTACCTTCAATATTTTCTGGCAGTCCAAAAATCCTAATGTTATTGCGCCTAGATCTATTTTCCAGGTCATCCAGCTTTGTTTGTAAATGTGTATTTTGTTTCAGCAGAAACTCAATGTTGATTTCCTCTTCTTGGTTTCTATTTTCCATGTCATTCACAGCTTCTTCTATGCCTGTCATCTGGATCTTCTGTTGTTGCAGGTCTACATGTAACAAGTCTATTTGTTTTGTAGTTTTTTCTATGAAGGTGTCTATTTTAGTATCCATTTTATCCATCTTAGCAGTAAATTGCTGGATTATAATTATCAGAGACTGAAGTTCTTTCTTGATGCTGGAGTCTTGAGAATTTGTCTTACTGGAACTAATTTCAGACTGATAAACTGACAGGAAAATTTCCAAAGTGATTTCTGACAGGAATATTGTTAAAATTTCCTTTCTTTTTTAGATATAGTTCAAGAACTATATAAAACAAACATATTTAGAAAGAAAATTACTTCAAAAATTAATTTTTTAAGTAATTAATTCCTGTCAGTGTAATGAAATTGGTGGAGCTGAAGAAATCTGCTGCTATCCTGTGTTCATCCTTGGCCACGCCCCCCTACTGATAATATCTTTAGACTATATTTTTTTCAGAATATTCTTTTCTTCTAACCTTTCTTTTTCTAGTATAGATCAATCAAAACAAAAATGTTCAAATTCACTGCATTTTCTACCTTACGTGTACAGTGTTTAGTGGTATGCCCTGTTCCACACACTTCCAACATCTTCTTTTATTGCAGTCTTGCACCAAGTGCCTGTAATTCCTACAAAAACATGCTTTAGGTTGACCCCAATACCTTACATTTCCTTGTTTTCCGTTCATAATTATAACATTTGAAATATTCTGTATTTTACATCATACATCTTAGTATAAATAGACAAAAATGTCTTTAATTCAAGTTCCTCTGTGTCCAGTGTTCTGAACCACACATTTATATTTTTCTTAATCATCATCTTCTTTCGGCTGTTCCCGTTAGGGGTCGCCACAGCAGATCACCTGTTTCCATTTCTTCCTGTCCTCTGCATCTTCCTCTGTCACACCAACCGCCTGCATGTCCTCTCTCACCACATCCATAAACCTTATCTTAGGCCTTCCTCTTTTCCTGTTACCTGGTAGCTTCATCCTTAGCATCTTTTTCCCAATATACTCTGCATCCCTCCTCAGCACATGTCCAAACCAACGTAATCTTGCCTCTCTGGCTTTGTCTCCAAATATTCCAACCTGGGCTGACCCTCTAATATACTTACTCCTGATCCTGTCCACCCTTGTCACACCCAGTGCAAATCTTAACATCTTTAACTCTGCCACATCCAGCTCTAACTCCTTAATAATAATCCCAAATATACTCTTTCCATGGTACCTGTGATGTCTGTTTTTCAACTTCATTTGTCATTTTTTTCAAGTAAAAGCTTACCAAGTTACCTCACAAAAGCCTTCTGTTCCTAAGAGTATTAATGGTCTTCTGTCCTTCAACAAAGATAGATTAATAGTTTACATAACATCATACTTGTTAATAGTATCACTGTTCTGTTTTAATTCTTGCCAGCAGTCTTCTTTCTTGGTTTTGCTGTCTTTGCATCAATTCAGCTTTAAAGATAGCATCATTCTTGTCACTGCTTATCATTTTGGTATATGAAAAAAGTTTTTCTTACTGCTTTACAACCACACCCTGTTGCAAGGTCATACTTTTAAAACCAGCTAGTCCACTGGCAAAGCATACCTACAAACTGCCTTCATCACCTTCCAATAATAAAACTCTTTTTCTCAATTCTTCAGGCAGAACCACCTCTATTACCTCACTCAGCATGTGATCCACCACAATATTTTAGCTTACATCCTCATCAGGATTTGGCTAACCTCCATCTGTTATCTCCATCAACACGAGAGTTTCCAGACCTCCTTCCTTCAACACTGTAATAACAGCCTCTCTTACACAATTTGTTTGCAATAATTCAGTGTTTTGCATCACTCCACTCTCAGCCTGCTGTCTCAGCCTGCTGTCTCCTTTCTTCCTCCATCTCCCCCATCTTAGTCAATATGAATACCACCTTGGTCCTTCCCTGAAAATAGACCATAGGCCTAGTAGGGCTAACCGGATCAACAGTATACATAAAATAAATAAAGATATTGTAGATCGATATGTATGTATACCTTTAAGAAGTTTTCTAGGGGCTTGCACAAGTGTATAAATACTGAGCACATTCGAGCCTGACTGCCATTTTGTAGTAAGCTGTTGAGATGTAAGCATGTATGTCTGTGTAGTCTGTCAGCTAATCAGTTTGTTTATATTTTGTACTGCTGCTATCAATCATGATGTGTTTCTGTGTAATATAGCACATAAACAAACTACCCCACCTGTTGCCTTTAAAGGGAAACAAGACGAGCAACAGATATATTTGCTTAGGAGAATTTGTCCTGGATTTTAATGGCAGGTACTGTGTTTTGAAGAAGTGGGTTAATATTTATTTGAAATTTGGTAACCTGGTAAGTAGACTGGCCAACTGACCCTTTTCAGCTATGACTTAGACTCCATAGGAACAAAGTACCTAGTAGAATAAATAAGTTAGTAAATTAAAATTAAAAAAATATGCTACAAAAGTGAAAATATGTCATACTTATTATAATAACAAAAATGTATATTAAAAGTAAAATACACATAGAAAATGGGTAGCAAGAAACAACAACATTCACAATATGTCAAACAATGCAGAAACATATACAATATTTACAATATTTACAGGGTGCAGTTCTCTCACCAGACTGATGCCTGTTAGGGAGTATTAGTAGTAAATATTCTGGTTTCAATAAGACTACAAGCCTACAACAACTTATCCAGTGTTATAAAAGCAGTTACAGGCACTTTCTCGCAGCAGATGTTCCTTCAGTTTAGCCTTGACACCATCCAGTGTTATCTGAGAATATATTTCTGCAGGTAGATGATTCCATGTTGCTGACCCAAATTTTTTGAAGGCCCTTTCTCCTCTGGCAGTGCCAAAACACATTATCATCAAAGTAAAGCCATTGCCCTGACTTCCTCTCAGTGCCTATGATGGTCCTCTTATTTGTGAGGATGATTTTAGTGGGTGACCCAGCATGAAACTTTTGGACAATTGAATGCTGAGTATTCAAATACTTTGGCTATTAACTGATAGGGAATGAAGTAAGACATCAGAATGGCGGGTATGCTTATCAGCTAATTACAGTACAAAATTATAGATTTTGTTTTCCATTATGAGTAGTTTTTGTGTTGCTGCTTGTGTGAAGTATTAATAAAGGTAGAGCACATTCAGTTTTTGGAATGAGGACATTTGTAGCTATAGTCCACCTTACAGTTGGGAATAATAGATATGAAATTTTGTAGCAAATTTCAGTTATGAAAGTGATTTGTTGACTGTGTTGTCTGTAATGTCTTGAAAATAATAAGGCAGGGTCCAGGAGGACTCCTAGATATTTTGCTGTGTAATATTAGGTATTGGTTTATTTGAGTTACCCCTTACAATCATGGGAGGGTGGATTGGAGAATTTTTGAGGAATAGCATATTGCCAGATTTTCCGGGAAAAAGCCGAAAGACACAAACAAATCATTAATCTATTGTTATTGGTCCATTTATAGAGCTTATTGAAATTACACTATGTGTGCTGAAGCCTAGAAAGAGATTTATTTGCTGATAAAACTAGTAGATCATCTGCATACATAAGAATGTTGATATGTGGTAGGTCATTAGATAAAGGCATTTACAAATAATGAGAACTATAAGTGGCCAAAAGCTGATCCCTGTGGTACTCTAGTACTGAGTTTACCTGTATGAGACAGAATATTGTTGCATACCTGCAAAGTTCTGTTTTACAAATAACTTTTAACCATTGAATAGTTTTAGTCCAAAATTGAGTTTTTATAGTTTCTTGAGCAGAAAGTTATGATTTACAGTTCAAATGTTCTTGCTTAGTCTACAAAGTAATATAGCAATAACCCACGCCTGGGTGTGGGTAATGCTGGATTTACCCACAGTTGGTGTGGTTTGGTCACTGGGCGGCCACGGTGGTGCAGTGGTTAGCATTGTTGTCTCACAGCAAGAGGTTCTCCAGTTCAATCCTCGGCTGGGGTGCCTTCTGTGCGGAGTCTGCATGTCCTCCCTGTGGTCGTGTGGGTTTCCTCCAGGTGCTCCGGTTTCCTCCCACATCCCAAAGACATGCTGCAGGTGGATTGGACACTCTAAATTGGCCCTAGGTGTGAGTGCATGTGTGTGCCTTCTGTGGAAGGTTGGGTTCCGGGCTGGCAACTCAACACTGTAAAACTCCACTGCCAATCATGAGCGGACAGGTGATCCTCTGTGGTGACCCATAACTGGGAAAAGCCGAAAGAAGAAGAAGAAGAAGGTGTGGTTTGGTCATGAGGACGAAGCCCGAGTGGCCAAACAAAGACAATTGTGGGTAAATCCAGCATTACCCACACCCAGAAGTGGGTTATTGCTATTATACAATGACATTATTTAAGAAAAAAAAGAATTACTTTTCTTAAATAATGGCATTGTATAATGCCTCCTTGCTGCCCTTCCGCAGCTCTCTGGTATTCTGCTGCAGTTCTGATGTACTGTGCATGCGTATGCTTAAGCAGTACATCAGAGCTGTGGGCAAAAGCAACAGAGAAAGCAAGATCTCCGTTGCTTTTTACAAACTGTCTCGTTATGTTAAAGGAGTTTACCACAGCGAGACAGCTTTAAAAAAAACAACAGAGAATCTCCTTTGCTTTTTTTAAAGCTGTCCTGCTATGCTAAACCCATTTAACATAGCGAGACACCTTTAAAAAAAAGCAACAGAGATAGAAAGATATGTTACTTTTTTAAAGCTGTCTCGCTATGTTAAACCCATTTAACATAGCGAGACAGTTTTGAAAAAAGCAACGGATAAAGCAAGATCTCCGTTGCTTTTTACAAAGTGTCTCGCTATGTTAAAGGAGTTTAACATAGCGAGACAGCTTTAAAAAAACAATGGAGAATCTCCTTTGCTTTTTTTAAAGCTGTCTCACTATGCTAAACCCATTTAACATAGCGAGACACCTTTAAAAAAAAGCAACAGAGATAGGAAGATCTCCGTTACTTTTTTTAAAGCTGTCTTGCTATGTTAAACTAATAGATTAATGATTAAACTCGTTTAACATAGCGAGACAGTGTGTAAAAAGCAACGGAGATCTTGCGTTCTCCGTTGCTTTAAAAAAAGAGTTATACTAATAGAAAAAGTCCGGGAGACTGGACCTTTTTCCATTAGTATAACTCTGATTTACAACGTGCACGCTGACCAATCAGCATGCACGTTTTAGAATATTAATGGGGGGTTGTTGTATAATTGACAATAAGACATTTTTCATAGTGTAGCTGCTTAGGGTAGGGTAGGTTAAGTAGAGTTCAAAAGTTAAATCTCAGTTGCTTTAAAAAAAGAGTTATACTAATAGAAAAAGTCCGGGAGACTGGACCTTTTTCCATTAGTATAACTCTGATTTACAACGTGCACGCTGACCAATCAGCATGCACGTTTTAGAATATTAATGGGGGGTTGTTGTATAATTGACAATAAGACATTTTTCATAGTGTAGCTGCTTAGGGTAGGGTAGGTTAAGTAGAGTTCAAAAGTTAAATCTCAGTGGACTTTAAATATGGAGGTGGGATTTGTAACTAGGGAGTTGCTGCTTAAACTACACAAACGACGTACATAATTCAAAGACATATATATATATTTATGGGTCTAGGACTATTCACTGAGAGCACATTTCACTGAAACTCAAATGACTGTGCTCAAATTACTGAAAGCTCAATTCACTGAAAACTCAATTCACTGAAACACATTTCACTGAAAGTTATATTCATATGTTAGGTGTGAAGATATGATGTTCAGGCAAGAGTCTGGTTTGCATTAGTATGTTGCATTTTTTTTATTAAAAGAAAACCATGCATTTCTTATATCTGGCTTGCTGCGCTATGGTCGAACTGTGCTGACAGGAGCATTCTGCAGAATTCTGGATGTTTGAGCGGAATGATGTGACAGTGAGGTAAGTTACATACTTTTTACAGTGATGCTAGCAGTAATCACCAGATATGTTGTGCAATATGTCTGGCTTTAATTAGTGTGGAAAAACTAGGAATACTTTAATGTCCTGTGGCAAACTGCCTGTGTGTTGAAATATGCATGGCCATCAGACACCATAGCTATAACTCCTAGGTGGGGGTATGGGGCTGGATGAATGGAAGTATCTAATCTTCTTGTAATTTTCTCAGTTTAAACAGTCTCTATCTGGTTTTGCAGGACTAGTGTGTACTCTTGAGAAGTAAGAAGGAATACTTAATACCTGATATGTACAGACAGAGTAGATATAATTGCTGGAGCAGTCAATGGAGGAGAATGACTGGTTGTTTGCTGTTTTTATACAGCTTTGTAGGACTAGTGTGATTTAGTGAGAAGCAATTGGGAATGTTTTAACATGTGGCTGCTGTGCATTTATGAGAAGTATGATGGACTAATCCGAACACCTGATATGTGTAAACAAAGTATAATTGCTGAGGCTTATAGAAGGGAGAAAATGACTAGCTGCTTCTGTGGTTTTCTTATTATCCTGACATTGCAGAATTAGTGTAATTTATGTGAAGCAACTTTGAATAGTTTAACTGCTTGGCTTGAAGAAAGGAGAAATGCATTACATGGTCAACCTTTTTGTCATAATCCAACATCTGAATTGTACGTAGACATGACTATAACTGCTTGTTGGGGGAGTTGTTTGAATGAAAGTAACTGACCTGCTTGTCATTTGCTCACTTTAAACAGTCATCTGTTAATAATAGTAATAATAATAATAATAGTAATAATAATAATAATAGTAGTAATAATAATAATAATAATAATAATAATAATAATAATAATAATCATAAGAGATAAAATGAATCACAGAAAAAATTTACTTACACAACTTTGGAGTACCTGCTGACCCCTCACACACCAAGGCTGTATTAGTGTATTTTGATGCAGTCTTAGAAGTGGCCTCTAGCCCTGCTCAGACGTATACACTGAAGGGTGATGTGGCTTGTGTGGGGAGTTGGGAATGATGTGATTATTTCTTTAACTTCTGTCCCAAACCTCAGAGGTCACTGTCTTATGTTGATCTGGGGATATTGTGGCCATTATTTCTTTAATTTTCCTCTCAGACTTTAATGGTGTGTACGTAGGGTCACTAAGTTTGTCCAGGAATAGAGTACTGTCTAAAGGTAAAAAACTGGATACATTACTGTAATGATCTTTTTTTTTTCTTTTCCTTACAATCAAACATCAGATGCACATACAGGCAGCTATCTTTTGGTCTTTTGGGGAGATTAAAGAAGCATTCTGTGGCATTCTGTTTATATATGCCTAACAGCTAAATATGCTATATCTGATTTTTCAAATTTACCCAAGTCTGACATCAGAGGGGTAATCAGAAGTTGGCTGTCTTCTAACCATAGGGGTGTGAAGGCTTGCTCTATATACATATATAATTCACATTCCAATTTAACACCAAAACAGGGATACATAGATAGTGGCTACCTTTTTTAAGATGGGGTAGGGAGACGGGTGATCTTTTCATATGTGATTTATGTATCATCACAAGCATTGTCTTCTCTGTTTATTGCACATTGTTATTTGGTAAACTTTTGAGCATTAATCCTTTGATATAACTCATTTTTTTGTTGAAATCAAAAATTAAATTTTAATTTCTTTCTTTACGCATTAATTTTGTTCTGTCCATCACTGGATGAAAAAGTTGGAACATACTGTAAAACACAGCTTGAAGCATCAGTAGCCCCATGGTTTCCGAGTGCCTAGTGACCCCCCCAGGTTACTTTAATTATTAAAGTGTAGGCATGGTCAGTTAGGGTGTGTTGAAAGGATTCAGAGAAAATTTTATATATTCATTTAACATTTGTTGACCGGGAAAGTCCAACTAGGACAGAGCCTATTTTCAGCGGAGGCCTAGGGAGAAACATTCCAGATGCATGTCTTCGGAATTTAAAGAGAAACACTAAATTTATTCCCTAATCATGATTTCTGCTCAGGCTTTCACTGGATGAATTTTTTTTTCAAAAAAAACTGTAAAATGCACCTCAGAGCATCTAGAAACCCCATGGCTTCCGAGGGCCTCTACAGCTCCCTGACCCTTGCTTAACGCATTTGTTACTCTGCAGTTATCACAGTACAGTCTTGTCTACTTAAATACATTGATTGAATGAATTAGTGCATAAACAACTGAAAAGTAAGACAAACTGTGAGAAAAAGGAAGAGAAAATAGTCTGAATGGCTGGATAGGTCAAGATACAGGGGTATCGACGATGTGTCAGTGGAGCAGTGAAAAGTCGGTGGCAAGCACCATGGAGTGCTTTCACTTAGGGTGGAAAGTGACCTGAGCCTAGCCTGTGAGACTCATATAAATTCTCAGAAAATAATTAAAGAATCTGGTGAGCACCTTGCACTGGTGGATGTATGGAGGTTAATGAACCTTTCTGATATACCATATGCTTTTAATTCTCTTCAAGGGGCCTGAAAAAGTTGAACTGACTATTTCCTTAGTTCTACTGCTATGGTCCCCTTTGTTGTAGGTGCAGCAATTACACCAGCCCCAAATAAGGATCTTGAGAATGTCTCCATATATTTATCACCGCACCACCTAATCAGAGAGAGAAGGTCTTGGAGACTGGCTCCTTCAGTGCTTAAAGCAAAACATCTCACTGACTAAACTAGAGAAGGGGTTAAGCACTTTTTATCTGTGAACCCCATTTCTACTATGCCTATTAAGATATGGCTGGAATCCTTGAAATTTGTAGCTAACCAACTGCTGCTCTGGAGATAAAAGAATGATTCTGGCCTCTGTACATAGTAACCCAACTTGCAAGGGATAAACACTTTATTCTATGAGGTCTTTGAGAGACTTTACAGTAGTAACAGTAGCTCAGAAGTCTCACCTAAAGTGTTCAACACCTTTTTTGGAAGTTAACCTACCAGTATTATCACCACAACATCAAGCCTTACTTGTAAACCCCATATCTGCACAGAAAATTAAAGACTCCTGTTTATCTTTTCAGAAAGGTATGGCTCTTGGCTCTTAGACCAGATGATCTAAATATGTAACTTAACAGCTCTCTTCAGAACCTTTTACTTCCATCTCTTACTAGTCGATTCTCTGCTTTCATCTCTCTTCTCTTCAGCCTTTTCCACTACAATGCTTACAGCTAAGCCAGGCAAAGATAATATTCTTCCAAGCAGTTATAGGCCTGTCTCTCTGCTTAATGCAGACATTAAGCTATATGCCAAAATTTCTTGCTCAAAGACTGGAAGGACTACTGCCTACTATCATTTCATGTACACCAGCAGATTTTATTAAAGGTAGGTGCAGTATAGACCACCTGCCTATACTTTTACTACACCTTCAGGGTCTCAAGCATGCCCCTGAACCCATATTTACACATTTTGCAGATTCTAAGAAATCCTTTGATTCCATTAGGTGGTCATATATTTGGCTAGTTATGCAAAAGATGGACTTTCCCAAAGAATTTATTAATACTGTTCAAGCTATGTACCATCAGACTCAGGCCTGTATCCTTATGAATAATGAGCTCTATACCCCGTTTCTGCTTGAAAGAGGCTACCATCAAGGCTGCCCTGTCACTTTGATCCTTTTTTACTTGCCAGAGAGCCATTAAAAACACTCATTAACAAACCATCCATAATTACTGGTTGATCTCTCCATGGTATAGATACTTCCACCTTAATGTTTGCAGATTATTGTATAATTCTTATGACATGCCCCTTGAATAATATCCCTAAGGTATACCAATCATTAGAGGATTTTGGTGGTAGGATTTAAATTAAACATTACATGCATATATACAAATATTTCAAGCATGTGCATTAATGCCCTTCTAGTCTGCCAATATACCAAAACAGCTGTTCCCATAATATACCCAGGTCCTTAAAGGAATCTACAGTTTCAATCACTGTGTGCTGTATTAAATATTCACCTTTCAGTGTATGTTTCCCAAATCTCATATGCTTAGTTTTTGATGTATGTATCAGTATTTTATTCTCCTATGCCCAAATGGTCAGTTTAGTCAAGTTCAAGTTAGATAAGACATGCCTTATCTGTAGCGCATGTAATCACTTTACTCAATTCAGGTCATCTGAATATAAACTGTAGAACATCTCAGATAAAAATGATAGGTCTGAAAGATACAATCTAAACAAGTAAGGGTCTAGAACAGAGCCCTGTGGGACAACCTGACTGTAACCAAGAATTTCACTTGTCAAATTGCTGTATGATACTTGCAATGTCCTATTTGTAAATCATGCAGCTATTTGTCTTATCAAGTGTAAATCAATACCCAGTTGATGGAATTTATTGATCAGTGTTTTTTTGTCTGACCCTGTCAAATACTGAAGATAAATCTTTATAAATTACATCACAGCACATTTTTTAATTCATAGCTGTTATTATATTGTTATAGAACATCATGTTACAGGTGGCAAGTGAACTATTTTCAAAATATGAATGCTGATGTTTCAAGTCTCAACCTTTCCAGTTCTGACAATAACTTATCCAATATTACCTTCTCCATTATTTTCCACAACATGAAAGTAGACTTAATGGTCTGTATGGCTCTGGGTTTGTCCCACTTCCCTTCCCCTTAAAGACAGGCTTAATAAGCAGATTTCTCCAGTTTTGAGGACTCTCCCCATATTTATATGCTCTAGTAAATAATAGATGTAATGACAATATAAGTTCTTGCTGAAGTGTTCTCGGGTCATTATTACTGATTCCATCTCCTCACAGTGCTTTGTTTGGATCCAATTTGCATAGTTCTTTTTCAATATAGTCTTATTTGATTTCAGTATCTGAGGTTACCTGGATATCACTAGAACAACTTATCTCCTCCCCCCTTTGTGGAGCCAAACTGTTTTACATAAGATTTTGTAAATATATCTATAATCTGTTGTGTCTGAGAATACATTTTAGAATCTATACACAATTTATCAATGTGTATGTCATTACTCCTTGCACATCTTAGGTATCTGTTTATGCCTAGATCCTGAGGTTAAAGATTGTTTGGGGGTTTTTTTGCACTCAAACAATTTCTCTTTCAAAACCTGTCACATTCCATCTGCAATTTTTCCACCAAATGCATCACTCCAATTGGTTTTACATAGTGACTGTTTTGCTTCCATATAATCTGTAGTTAATCTTCTGTGCATTTGTTTAGATTTCAGTTTGGCAGAATTATTTAGCAACAAATTAACCTTTATAACCCCATGATCACTGATCATCAACATTTTTAAAACTTGACATGAAGTAACAGTAATTTCTTAAGGGAACACAAACAATTGCTATTACAATTTGAAGCAATTGCTGTTCATGAACAAACATTGTGAATAATTTCCTTACTAATATTGTTGAATCAATATTATGCCAGTCAGTTTCTGGTAAAATTAAGTCCTCATCTTCAGTTACTCTTCCCTCCTGTATTTCATGCAAAAAATATATGTATTTCTCTAGGTCATCAGCGCTTGACATTGGTGGTCTATATACTCCATCAATTGTTATATGTTCCAGGGTAGGTTGTCTTTATTGTCACAGTTACACAATCTATAGTACTAGCATTATCACTGAACATGTAATAATCACACATCACACAACTATCTTTAATCCCTGTCAAAATACCTAACCATTCATAACACCTAAACCTGATTTTTTGTTAGAATGTTTGTTACAGTAAAAACATTTATACCCTGAAAGAATTGGTTTCCAATCAGGAAAGAATTGGTTTCCAGTCATTGTTTTCCAACTATTATTCTTCCCTCCTGTGCTTCATGCAAGAAATTTATGAATTTCTCTAGGTCATCAGCACTTGACTATAGTGGTCTATACACACCAGCAACTGTTATATGTTCCAGGGTTGTCTTTATTGTCACAGTTACACAATCTATAGTACTGGTGTTATCATTGAACATGTAATAATCACAGGTCACATAAAAAGAAGTTATGTACTCATCATAACGTTCCATCTGTCTTGCCATTTTCTTTCTTCCTCAACATATGGGTTTGGTTCCGATTCTCGGATCCACTCAGCCACTGTTCTACAGCTCATAGAAACCACAAACTCTCAAACTCCTCCCTTACCCATAATGCCATTGTCCCCCCTTCTCCAGATCCTGTTTGCAGCTCCATATAGTAAACATAGATATATTTTAAACACTATGGAAAATCACTTCCTGGAGCTCAAAGAAAAAGAAACTTGGCTCCTGTGGCACTCTCCCACTGTTCCAGAAGTCAACAAAGAGAGGTGGATGGGGGAGTTGAGTAAAAATGAAAATGGACAACACAGATGGAACATTATGGTGAGTACATAACTTCTTTATCTGATGTTGTCAATTTTCATTTATTCCTCAACATATGGAACAGAATTCCCAACTACTTGAACCCTGGTTAGAGTCTAAGTAAGGATATTCCTGAATACTGTAGAGCTGAATGCTGCCCTTCCCCTCGAGACCAGATCCAGTTTGTAATACGTAATAAAGGTATGAGGGTTAGCCCAGGTTGCATCATCCATGGAAGTTTCGGATAGAAAGGCTGATGAAGTTACCATGGATCAAGTTGAATGTACCTTTTAAGGGTTTAGACAGGGCCAAACCCAGCTTGTTATATACAAAGGAAATACAATCAGTCATCTCCCAGTGGAGGAATTAGGGCAGAGAACCTGCTGCGTTTCTGCCTCAGGGTAGATGCAAATAGGTTGCAGCATTGCCAGCCCCATTGGGGGAATATCATTTCACCACTTCTGCATTGAGAGACCACTCCTGAGGTAATAAAATGGACCTGCTCAACTTGTCTACTATCACGTTGGATTTCCCCAATTTAACAGTTGCTATCAGAAATTGATCTGAAGAGACTGGAAATTGCCACACTATCATAGCTTCTCAACACAAGGGTTAAGATCTGGTTACTCCTTGTTTGTTGATGTACCATACTGCAGACATATTGTCCATTTGGATCACAATAGTCCCGGAAGGGAGACAGTCTTGGAATGCCTGCAATTCTAGTGGTACTGCCTTAATTTTCAATATATTGATATACAAGTTGGCCTCTTCAGTGGACCATGTGCATTGAACAGTCTTCCCAAAGAAATGCCCCCCCCCACCCAATCTGGGAAGCATCCATGCTTACTAAGGCCTTGGGTTGGGGGAGAATGAATGAATGACCTTGCAATAGTTGACTTGAGTGAATTTATCACCAAAGGAATAGGTTCATAGGTTCATAGGTTCATACTAGGCTAATTGCCCTAGGGCATTTATAAGCCTAGCCAGAATGTGTTTGGCTTTCGCCACCCATTTTAAATTTATTTTGCTATGCCCTTTTTCGAGGTTAGTATACTGTGCCTCTGTCTAACAGTGACACAGAAGTGATACCCGGGGTAAACCTACGATCTCCCATCCACTCATCAAGATTCCTCTTGAAAAGAGTCAATAACCTGGACTGGGATTTTATTCCAGAGTGAAGGGAGCCTCTGAGTTATGAATCTGTCCCTCCAGCATGTCCTATTTATTTCAGTGCTGAGGATCAAGTCTCTCGAGTACGTAGCTCGATGGGATTTGGATTTTCTGAGGTGCAGCATGTCCATTAATTCCGGGTTGGTCATGGCTTTATACGTCAGGCACAGATCGCCTCTGAACAAGCGGTATGCCACTGAGTAGAGCTGGAGTTTCTTTAACTGGGCAGCATATGGCATCTGTTTGAGTCCTTTGATCCTCTTGGTGAGGTACTTTTGGGGTCTTTCCAGTTGCTGCAGGTGTCTGGTAAGGTACATCCCAAAAGGGGCATTGTACTCAATTATGGGCCTGATGAGGGATGAGTAAAGAGGCACAATGACGTCCCCTGATCTAGATGTGAATCCCTTCATGATTAGGTGGGCTATATAAAATGTTTTTCTAACCACTTTGGCCACATGGTTGTCAAATGAGAGATTGCTATCAACTTGGGTCCCCAGGTCCCTAATTACTTCTTCTGTACTTAATGGATTACCACTTATGTGGTAATTTGTGGGCACTTTGTTTTTGCCAAAGGGGATGACTATACACTTGGCATTTAGCTTGAGGCCATGGCTCTGGCACCAGTTGTCTGTTTCTATGAGGCCCTTTTGGAGGATGCTTGTGTCGACTGGAGAGTCGATTATGGCACCCAGTTTGCAGTCATCTGCGAACTTGGTCAGCCACAGTCCTTCCGTGTTGGCCTGTACCTCCGAGAAATATATACCGAACAAGAGAGGTCCCAGGACTGAGCCTTGTGGGACACCACTTGTAACTGGTTTGGAGTCTGACATGGCTCCAGCAATTCTAACCATGTGGGTTCTGTCCTTGAGCCAGTTTGCAATACATCTAGTGACATAGGGGTTTATATTTAAGCTGGTGAGCTTATCTATAATGCCCGAGTGGGGTATTGTATCGAAGGCTTTTGCGAGGTCCAGGTAGGCTGTGTGGACCACCTTCCCCTCGTCAATGGCCTTGGTGACTGTTTCAAAAAAATCAATCAGGTTTAAGAGGCAGGATCTGCCTTTAACAAAGCCGAACTGGGTAGGATCCAGTGTTTGTAGGTCCCCAATATCTTTATTTATGAGGTCCATGATGATCCTTTCCATAGCTTTGCAGACCAAGCTAGTCAGGCTTATGGGGCGATAGTTTCCAGGATCCGTTGAGGCACCACCTTTATGGAGAGGGACCACTATTGCTGTATGCCACTCTTTGCAGTCCTGAGTTATGTTGATCCTAGTGGACAAGGGTTGTTGCTAGATGGACTACTGGGTTGCCAATGTCCATAATAGAATTCTCATATGGTATCTCTCTAGTGGAAGCAGAACTATCACCACCAACATGGACCCCATGGTTTGTAAAACCTTGCAGGTTGGTAGGGATGTACTCTGAATTATTCTGCTCACTTGAAAATGTATGGTTTGAACTCTCAGTAAGGGCAGAGATGCTGTCATTGATGTTGTGTTGAAACTGGCTCCTATGATTTCTAGGAACTGAGAAGGTTGAAGTTGAGATTTCTTGTGGTTGATTGTGAAGCACAGATTGGAGCAAGTTTGGAGTACATAGCCCCAAGCTTTTATGATGCTTGGTTAAAGTGGTAAGGAGTCAGTCATCTTGGTATGGAAACACTCAGAATCCCTGCAGTCTGAAGTGAGCTGCTACCACTGCCATGCATTTGGTAAACACACTTGGGGCTGTGGTTTAACCAAAGGGCAGTGCTCTGAACTGGTAGTGACTGGATCCCAGCCAGAAGCTTAAATATCTCCTGGATCATCTGTTCATTTTTATTTGACAGTGCGTATCCTGGAGATCTACAGAGCACACCTAGTCATCCTTGTGGAGGAAAGGCAAAATGGACTGAACTGTGACCATCTGGAACTTGGTACACTGAACTGACTTGTTCAGAATGTTGACATCCAAAACTAGTCTTCAGTCCCCTGTCGTCTTTGGCACTAAAGGAATCTTGAGTAAGTTCCAGATCCTTTCTGGTCTGGAGGACCTCTTGGATGAAGCTTTTGTCTGACAGCTTTTGTATTTCTTAAGCTGCTGCTTTCCTTTGACTGGATGAAGTATTGGGAATTGAGTTCTGTAATGGCAGTCGCAGGGAAAAGGGAATTATCTTACCTCTGGAAATGATCTTCTACACCCAAATATCTTTTGTTAAATCTAACCAAGCTCTCTAGCGTGGGGATAAATGACCCCCAACTGCCTCCAGTGGAAGGCAATCAGGCCTCCATTCAGGAGTGCTGATAGGGTCTGTCAGAGAAAGAAGCCCTGGACCCTTGGGTCTACGGACCCCCTCTGCTGCATGGATAGTGTCTTCCACTTGAATTCCCACCTCTACCCCAGGGAGAACTTTCTCCATCTGGATCATAGAATGGGCCCTGGGATTTCCTGAACTACATCTTTTGACCACCTCATTGATTCCTGGAAAAGGTTCTTTGAGGATCCATAAAACATACACCAACAGCTTTCTTCTTTCCCACACCTGGAGGGTGTGTCCTTAGCCTTGAGGCCAAACAACAAACTTCCAAAAGGAACATTGATGAAGGATGACTTAAAGGGCTTCCTAAAATCACACAGGTGCATTTGGGCATGTCTACTGATGGAAATGCCCGCACCTGCCACTCTTGAAGCTCCTTCAGCTGCATGTGAAATGAGCCTCATTGACAAATTTGAAGGGTCACTAACTGAAGCAATTGAAATCTCTGCCTCAGCAGTACTAGTCCCTGAGAGGTTTTTGAAAGTTTCTTCATCAAATCCCTCTGTAATGTAATAAAGTGTGCCAAATACTTCAGGGACCTGAGTGCAAAGGTTACTGATGCTTAAACCCACTTCTTAAATCTGTCCAGTGCCCTAAACTCCCTATTAGGGGGATGGACAGAAGAACTTTGCTCCGCAAGTTCTTTCTTGGTGACTGCTGCCACAACCATAGCATCTACCGGTTCTCCTTTGCTCTAAAATTGCCGTTCTTTTAGTGGTGCCAGGATAATGTCTGGTCTCTTGGGGATCAACTGTACAGAATTTGATTCCTTCCACATCCACTGAGAGATCAAGTCAATGAGCTCAGCAGTGGGTGAAGTCATCCAGGAGGATACAGATTCCACTTGAGAAGGGTTGTCAGTGGACCAACCACCCCACTGTTTCAGGATCTCTAAAAGGTGGTGATCTTGGAGAGTCTTCTCCATCATTGAAATTGATATCTTCAGTGACTCTCTTCTGAGGGCAGTCCAAGTGCCTCTTCTTGCAAGTCTTCTTCCTAGGGACTTTTTCGGTGGGATGCTCCAGAGAAGTATTAGAAGTTATAACAATGCCCTGTTTGGTCACCTAGAAACTTTTGGCTGGCTGCCCCTGTAGAGTAGAATACTGAGAGTAATGACACAGAGACATTTGAGAACCAGAAGGAAGATCCAAGGGGGGAGGAGCTATCTACTTTCTCCATCACCTTGAAGCCAGAATGCCCCAGGGAGAAATAAATTACAGGAGTCAAGAAGGCATACTTCTGGACTGATGGTTCCCTCCAGCCCAGAGACACTGACTTCAAGGCAGGTGTCAGAACCAAGCTATTGAATGCCAATGCTCAAAGAGGCAGAGATGGCTCTAAGAACTTCAGAGTTGACCCTAAGCCCCTGAATCCAACAACAAAGCTTCTGTTTTGAGAGCTCTCCAACTTTGACATGCTCAGAGCCAATATGCTCAGAGACGATGTCTGAAGCAGATGACACCGAGATACTTAGATTCAAGGGCTCCAAAACCAATGGATGGATCAGAGAAGGAAGCAGAATAGGTGGAGTTGTATGAGTTAAGGTCTCTGGATCTGTTGGAGTAGGAGCCAGAAGAACTTCCATCTGAATTTGTCTCAAAAAAACTTCCTCATCATTCTATTCATGTCTACTTTTGTGAGACTTCTGGATGAATGGGAAGAGATGATGGAGGGAAAATAGCATATTTCCAGTAAGAGCAATGGGAGACGAGATGGGACTGGATCCACAGATGATGCATATCCGCTTCTGGGTATAGGTTTGGGCTCTGAGGGAGTAGGATCCAAAGAGCTTCTGGACTGACATGGTGTCTGAAGTGGTAAGATCTGATGATTTGTGGAATGTCAGATCCAAAGACTTCCTAATCTTCTTTATCGGCACTGAGGTTGGATCTGAAGTATACTGAGATGAGCATGTCAGGCTTGGACGGTTGAGCTCCTGAAAAAGATTCTCCAAAGGCCAAAGGAATGAGGCCTTTAAGAATCAATGTATTTTTCCAATCCACAAGGGTTCTTGAATTGAAAGATTTACAAACAGAACAGGAGGCCTGTAAATGCTCAGATCCTAATTAGTAAACACGCAATGACTCAGATAGGGAAATCTTGTGCCCACATTTATCACATTTCTTAAAACCCAAAGGTTTATCTGCTATGATCCTTACTAGCAACAACACAGTAAGCAGAAAACACTGACAAAAAACAGAAAGATAGCAAGGAGAGTTTTTCTTTTTCTTTAAACGTAGATAGGTGAAAGGTGTAAAGGACTACCAACAATGGTAATTTGGAGAAATACTGACAAATGGTAAGGGAAAAACTATACCGGCAATGATAAAAAGAAGTTTACTGATAAACAGTCAGAAGGAACTACCAACTATGGTAGAAAAAGGAAAATTACCAACAGATAGGTAAGACAACAGGTAAAGGGAGCATAGTAATTAGTAGTATCAGAAAGAAACAAAGAAGCACGTATCATTTTGAAAAAAAAAAAAAAGATTTGCTTGAGAACTGTAGCAGCAATGTCTGTTCCCAATGGCAGCAAACAAGATTAGGGGGATGAGGGGGACTATGGCATTATAGGTAAGGGAGAGGCTCAAGAGTTTTTGCTTTCCACCGACTGTAGAACATGGGCTGAGTCAGATCCAAGAATTGGATCTGAACCTATATGTTGAGGAATGAATAAAAATTGACAACAGTAGATCTATCTTTAATCCCTGTTATAAAATCTCCACCTGATTTTTTTGTTAGAATGTTTGTTACAGTAAAAACATTTATATCCTGAAAGAACTGGTTTCCAGTCATTATTATTTAACTGTTTCACGTGCAATAACAACACCAACATTAATATATGTGACAACAGTTCTCCAAGCCGTGCAGATTGCACAAGTGCAATCATCATGAGTAAGTCTGGATTTACTACTAATAAGTCCAACCAATAAATCATCCAACTTTTGACATGAGGCAATCACCTGTGTTATCAGGTGTTACCTTTAAATACATGGCATTTATTACACTGTACAAGATATTTCTGCTTAAGCAAATCACTAAGGGCATACTAATTTAAGGAATCCATATTCAGCTTCAAATGAATAAAAAATGATAAAAGAAAAGAATAATCAAAATCAGTTACACACAGAATTCAAAGAAAACTTGAATCAACTTTTGTGGAAAAAAAATCACACAAACAATATACAACTAAATACTAAAGTAAGCACAGTAAACTTGTTGCTTTGACCATACAAGTTCTGAAAGTCAGACAAGAGCCGGAATTTCTTTATGTTGCATGCTAATGCATGTAGTAGCTTATGGTCAGTATAGCTCAGTGATGGCGAACCTATGACACGCGTGTCAAAGGTGACATGCCACAACATTTTGGGTGACACACCAGAGTTCACCAACACCTAAGTTACCAAAGAAATTGCTTTTGCATTTGTTGCTTGTGTGAAGTGCATTGAATTATTTTCTGCCAGGAGCTAGTTCAAAAACACTGCTGCAGAGGTAAGGAAGTTATTAACCTCAAAAACTATTTTGGTATATTTTCTTGATAGAGTCTGCAAAGGGCAGTGCTGACATGGCTTTCTCTTCATGGTTACACTTCTGCAAAGGGCAAGTAGTCTGCATTTCTAGGAGTGTGCTGTTTTATATTCCTCTCAACTGTCCCTCTTAATCCCTCCTAAAACTGGAAACATTTACACTTAATAATAATAGTTAGCATTATAGACTAATTTTACTTCAGAAAATGTATATTAATTCCCATTATACAACGACCCCCCCATTAATATTCCAAAACGTGCACACTGATTGGTCAGCATGCACGTTGTAAATCAAAGACTTATACTAATTGAAAAAGGTCTGGTCACCCGGACTTTTTCCATTAGCATGTCTTTTTCTTTTTGGACAGCAGTGGAGAACGTAAGAGCTCTGTTGCTGTTATCTCGCTATGTTAAATGAGTTTAACATAGCGCGATATCTTAAAAAAAAAAAGCAACAGAGATTTTCCTTTCTCTTTTGCTTTTTTTAAAGCTGTCTCGCTATGTTAAACTCATTTAACATAGTGAAAGAGCTTTAAAAAAAGCAACGGAGAAAGGAAAATCTCCGTTGCTTTTTTTAAAGCTATCTCGCTATGTTAAACTCTTTTAACATAGCGAGACAAGTATTTAAAAGCAATGGAGATTTTCCTTTCTCTGTTGCTTCCACGCATACAGTTTTGATGTACTGCATAATCATATGCATGCACAGTACATCAGAACTGTCGCAGAATACTGGACAGCTGTGGAAGGGCAGCAAGGAGGCATTATACAATGCCATTATTTAAGAAAAGTAAATAATGTCATTGTATAATAGCAATAACCCACTTCTGGTTGTGGGTAATGCTGGATTTACCCATGGTTGTCTTTGTTTGGCCACTCGGGCTTCGCCCTCGTGACCAAACCACACCAGCCGTGGGTAAATCCAGCATTACCCACACCCAGGCGTGGGTTATTGCTTAATTCATTGTTTTCTGTCAGTGTCTCAAATTAATAGTAATAGTAGTTTAAAACTGTCCATGTCTCTTATTTCTAAATTTGTCCCTGATTCTAAAAACTGCAACAACAGGCAGCAGAGACAACCACGGGTTTCAAATTTGTTGTTACTGTTTTTATGCTCCTTTGACTTTTCTGGTGGCAGAGCATTTACCGTGTGGATTGTCATGCATCTTGTTTTATTATTCTTGTTCTTGATTCTGTTCAGATTTACCCCTGCTGTATTGAGAGTCATGCTGTTTTATTTATTTTTTATTTATTTAGTTATTTATTTAATCTATTCTTTTTTTTTGGGGGGGTAACATGTAAGCACAGACAAGTTAGGCATTTTCAGAAATTTTGACATGTCAAACCCAAAAGGTTTGCCATCACTGGTATAGCTGATAGTCAAACCTCTTTTTAACAGTAAAAATCAATAGGCAGGGTTGTTTAGATAAGCTCTGGATTGTCCTCTCAACAATCTGTGTGACTTTATAGTTGACTAGGTCCCCTTTGTCGGCTAGAGTTTGCCTGTCTAAAAGCTGTCCCTTTCTAACAAAAAACAGTGAAAATTAAAAGTAAAACAATAAAATATAAATCAAAGTAAATCTTGTCTGCATGTTATCTTTTCTCTCCTATAAACAGTGAAAAACAGAGGTAAGAAATAAAATGTAAAATAAAACTTCTTTACGAGGCAATTCCACAGTAAAGCACAAACCAAGACAAGATTGTTTTGATATGCTCAGTATTATCAAAATGGAGATCTTGCTCGTGAATTTGGTGGCTAAGTCTTTAAGTGTCAGTAATTACGCTCTCTTTTAGATGGTTGAAACTCTTTCCTCTTTATTTAGGTATCAAGTTGCACCCCAATATACAGGAAATAATTTAGGTCAATCTTAGTGATACATGAGGCAGGTTTTATATTTGGGTCCACTAATGCATTGCCTTCACCTTTCCTTGATGGGTCAGATCATTGTTTTTGGTGGGTTTGTATTACTGAAGGAGGCGTTTACTGGCAGTACACAGGTGATGAGGGAGGTTATAGAAGGATACTACATTGGAGATGGAGGGACAGGATAAGGGTGCATATAGGATAGAGTGTGCAATATGTATCTGGGGTATACGTAGCTGTTTGGAGAATTCTGGCCATTGGAGTAACTTAAGGGCAAGGGAGTGGTGAAATATGTAAGGAAGGTTGGTCGCAAATCTGGCAATTTTATTATGTTTGTTCTAGTTTAGTCATAAGAGATGTTTGAAAATGAGTAACGACAGGGGCAACATAAAGAAGGCAGGGTAGGAGCAAAGCCTGAGCAAGTGAGGGTTTGGAAGAGAGTGACAGAAATTTTTGATTACGAGGGAGAAGTCCAAGTTTCTGGTAGGTCTTTTTTATACTTTGTTGAATATGAGTATCAAATTTTAATTTATCATCAATGATAACTCCAAGTAGTTTAGTAGGGGGTTCAGGTTTAATAATGCTGTTGTTGAGAGAGGATATACAGAAAGAGGCTTTGTGCTGGGCAAGTGTTTTAGGGAGGAAGAGGAGGAGTTTGTTTTTGGATTTAATATGAGTTGGTTATCAGAGAGCCAGGTTTCAGAAGAGGAAAAGGTTTGTTGAGTGAGAGCTAGTAGATCAGGGATGTTGTGGGCAGAGGTAATGAGGGTAGAGTCATCAGCATACTGTAGAAGTGTAGAAAGGTTGGTAGCAGTAGTGGATATATTAAACAGGAGGGGGCCCAGAATTGATACTTGGGGAACTCCAGTATTAACAGGGAGGAATGGAGAAAGGACAGTTTGCCAGTGGACAGATTGCCAGCTGCCAGAGAGATAGCTAGAGAACCAGTTGATGGAGCAGGTAGATGTAGGT